>NW_008794154.1:690538-713980 GCF_000699145.1 Aptenodytes forsteri | reverse complement strand
TATAAATATATATATAAATATATTCATAAATATCTATCATATATATGATAGTTTTTCACTTAATATTCCTTTCCATCCTTTCCTTTTTTCTGCTTTTTCATATTATTTTGCCTCCTCCAGTAGGGAAACCAGTGGTAATACAGTGAGAAGTGGTAAAAGCCTTTAACCTTCTCGGCTTGTGTGGTATTTCTCCCCGCTCTCTGAGGGTCTAGAATAGGGTGTCCTTGGGCTGTTTGTAAACCATACGTGCTATGGGATTAGCTATCCTAGCAGCAGGGATTCCTGTAGAAGGCCAGATTAGCTGAGGGATAAATAGGCTGTGCTCTCTCTTCAGCAGCAATAGCTCGGGGCTGGTGGGACTGAATAGTTATCTTTGCAGGGTGGCACATCTTGGGGCACAGAGCTGCGCTCCTCAAGCTTTGTGCTGAAAGACAAGTGTCAGTGCAATTAGGTGGCCAGCATCTATCATTACAATATCTGGGCTGATGGATGCTGTGCTTTCAGAGGGATAGAGCCGTTTGGATATATGTGGGACTCACTCCTTTGTTTGCCCAAATGGGTAAAGGTTCTGGTGTCTCTAAGAGTATGGAGGTAGCCGAATGCAAACTGTGCATACATTTGAGAAGGGGTCGTGAAGAAAAACGTGCAGTTTGCTGTTTTAGTTCTGCTTCAGAGTTTGTGTATTCCTCTCAGCTCTCTGTCAGAGTTGCTCACTTTCAATTTATGCCTCAAAGACACAGAATAGCTATGTGCGGGCTGAAAAGCCTGGCTAGACAATTGTGTGCGTTTGTGACTAAGTGGCATGAGAGGCACTGAAATAAAAGATTTTTTAATTTGATGTGCTTATTGTTTGAAGTCTGAGAATCAGTTTCCTCTTTATTCAGTAGTGAGCTTTTTTCTTTCTTTTCACATAGCAAATGAATAAAGAGCTAACAAATATTGAAGGTTTAGAATTCATAAGATAGTTCATAAAAGTATTTCTCTGACTTTATAAATCATATTGTCCATTCGAAAGATTTTGCTCTAATGACTTGAAATAAATTGGAGTCTGAGGTGTTTTTCAAGGAGCATTTCTCTGTGAACAACAAGGTAGCTGTACAAAATACTGCTGCATTCTGCAGCAGTTAAATGTACCGAAAGGAGAACAATTGATTGAGAACCCCTTGATGATGATGATGATGCTCTCCTTCAAATCAATGAAGGAATTGCTGAAGATGTCATAATTAGCTACAAGTGGGTATATTGCCGTTCCAGAAAAGGTGTTTTATGCAGATTGAATTATTTCAGTGATGCTCTCTTCTTCCAATTGACTTAGCTAGCTTTTGTGTATATTAGCATCATTCATTTGAATTGATGGCAGCACCCAGCAGCTCCAGCTGGAGAAAAGGCAACTGTGTCATGGATGCACCAATAGCACATGCAGTTGCTGCCCATCAAAACGCTGAATAATAGCACAGTGTGACAGACAACTGAAAGTATGTGAGGATTTGTTGAACACAGTACCTATCTCAGTGATATTTTTTCTGCCTGTGAAGCCCATGTGCTGTTGGGGGGGGGGGGAATCTCTAAGGGTAATAACCATAAGATTATGCTGCCAGGGATAAGGCTGTTCACAGCTCCACAGTGTCGTGATTCGTGATCACACCGTTTCTGTTTCAGAGAATGAAGCATAAATAAAATCAGCAGTCCTGATTTTTGCAGCCATTTACATGTTATAAGTTGAGACTTGTTGCAAATATGGCATTTTAGTGTTTCCTGATCCACATTCACCTGTGTTAATACATAGTTTATTAATGCTGCTTCCTAGTCAGACTGTGCATGTTGTGCAAGCACGTGTCTGTGCACATGCGTTTCCTTCTGTCATCTTCAAGGCAAATGCTCTCAGTGCAATCCTTGCAAATGCATTGGAATAGCATTTCAGATACATTTGTCACCTGGGATTAAAATCTGTGCTATCCATTAATGCAGACATACCCTTGACCCAATGCTTTGTTTCTCTCATAAAACTGTAGGCATAGTGATCAACTGCATTTGCTCCTGATGTATAAAGTTTTTGAGTTAAATGATACAGTAAAAAAAAGAGCAAATTTTTTTAAAATGTGCACTTAGAGCAGACACAGAAAATACTTGATCAAAATCAGATCGAAGCTGCACAGTAAGTGAACAAAAGGATAGAGGGGTTGGCTTCTGAGAAAAGCAACAAACAGGCTAATGCTATTCATACACTGTTTCTTACTTGTTTTCTACAGGGTGAGCATGTGTGCATTACAGTTACTTAGCTGTAAAAAGAAGATATACCTTAAGCTTGATTTTGCTAAATTGGGGATGAGCACGTAAAAGATGACAAGGGCATAAATAAACTTGCCCCCTGCACTCCCTGCCCCGGCTTAGACCCAGTCATGGTCTGTGTATCCAGCCAGGTCAGTGCTTAGGGAAAACAAAACCTCCCAAAGATGCCTGCTTTTCTGTTTTGTTTTGTTTTGGGGTTTTTTTTTGTTTGTTTGTTTGTTTTTTTCTGCTCCCATCTGTTGCAGATGGAGTGAGACTGCACTTCACTCATAAGAGAGAAGCAACAATACACTTTATTGATAGAAAACAGTGAGTTAAAGTGTGAATTAACAAAGTTCAATAGTAAATGCGACAGTGATTTAACAAGATCCGATGGCGAGGTACACTTGATTATTTGCTGCATAGAGGACAGGGTCAGACATTACTGTCAGGGAGACCCTCCTGTTGAGTCATGAGGTTCAGAAAGGACCCCCTTGCTTTCTAAACTTCTCAGAGAGGAGTCTAGGTGCGGCTGGATCCAATCCTAGTCCCAGACTTGGTCAATGGTTTATGTCTAAAGGATTATATATGCGCAATCAATCCTTTATATCACTTAGCTAAGATTTCAATGTTTAGCATGCTATTAGTCACTTACTGAGTATCTGTTGCGGCAAGGAATCTCTCAACCTGGAGGAGTAACCTTGAGAGGTGTCCTTACTCAAGGGGAGATTCCACTGTGCAGCCCGCTGCCGTGCAGGAGAGCTCAATGGGCCCTGGGCTGTCCACTGTTATAGAGTAAGATGATTGACTTATAGTCATATTTGCATATCAGCAAGTCATTTGTCTCACTGCTCCAAGGAGCCCTTGGCTACTATGTTGCCATCCATTCCCAAAGTCCAGCATAACCTGGATGCAGCCACAAGGACCCCCACTGGTGGTCATTGCTTAGGCAGGGCAGGGGGAGCACACCGCCACACCTTCACACCCAGACCAGAGAGTACACGTCTATCCCATACTGCTGGTGCTTTTTCTTGATGAGTAGAACAACAAAGTGGTCTTGTGCTTAAAATGCCTGGCTTCCAGTTGAGGGCCCATTTATTGGAAAGATGGTCTCCAACACCGTTATGTTATGGAGGCTATGATCTCTCTCTCTAGCAGGGAGAACCACCCCAATAACTAATCCCCACCACCCAATGCCTGGACAGTGCCAGTGCACCACATCAAGGAGCATGGTGCCTTGCTACTCTCCAGGCTGTGCTGGCCGGCCTCTGGCCAGCTGGACCCAACCCTTCACCTTCTTGGGAGGCTCAGCACAGTCCCATTAGTGTGATTTAATTTCAGCCTTGTCAATATGTTTTCTGAATGCTGCTCCTCTGTCTACCCACCTGCAGAAATACAACCTCCTGGCCCCTGTACTTCAGACCTCAGGACTGCTGATGGTCCTTTGCATGGGCAGACCACAGCCTGTGTGTGGGGCTTCAGCCTGGTGGGCACCTCCGTTGTAATTTGAGTTCATCTCTTTAAAGACACAGACTAATCATGAAAGCAAAAACTTAGGGGTTAAGAAAATTGCTTTATGTGTACTTTATTAGTGGCATTCAGGACAAAACAATTGTACATGGGCTGAGCATCTGGGGATGCTTCAGAGAAGAGCTACTCAGGGAGCTGGTGTCTTTTCCCTACTGCATGTGACTCTTTCAAAACATGGCATTTTTCTCACGTTTTCTTACCTTCAGTCTTCAAACCAGGCTGCTGCTCTTGCCAGCTCTCTGTAGCCTCTCCAGTGAAACAATTTCTTCTGTAATACTTCCCTTCACCTGTTTCCACAGCAAAGAATAAGCACTTTTTCTTACCACTGATTCACTGATAAGTTATTTCCTCTCAGGAATTAATACTCGAGAGTATGGTTTGTGGTACGTGGCAGCCTATTCTTTGTCCTGAAGAGTTGCGTGTGAATAGAGCATCGTCAGGATTTAACTGCTGCCTATTCTTAGGCTTGCCTCAACAGCTCTTGGGCTTTTGATTGAAGATGGAGGTAAGAGGGCATCAGGGAAGGCAGACAAATCGAGTCTACACATGCAAAGAAGAGAGTGCTCAATAACCCTTGGAGAGCAGAAGCTCAACCCAGGGAGAATTTTTTTTTAAGGTTGTCTTAGTACCATTGATAGCAAATTAATTTTTTATGTAGGTTGCAACTTAGCTCTTATGGACATCAAAATTAAGAAAAAAGATCAAAGTAGATCTTAAATATAGTTTGCTTAACAGTCTTTTAGGGTTTATTCCACTGTTGCTTGTATTTCCAGTTTTGTTTTTTGGCTGGTTTCTTCCTTGCTTGTCTGATTTTATGACAAATCAGTGCTTTGGGCCACCGCAATTGAAGTAACAAATGTGTTGACCAAGCACTTCTGTGTGCATTACTCCCCCGAGTTTTTTGCAAGCCATATGGAAGGAAATCACATGTTGAGAAACAGATCTCCATAAGCCAGAAGAGGCTATAAAGTAAACTAAACTGATGAACATGATTTGGCCAAGAGTCTGTGTTTGGGTCTGTCAGTGTGTTTTGATTGGTTGTAACACAGTGGAAGGAAGCTCGGATAAAAAAATACTGTAATTGAGACTATTAATTATGAGGAAATGATGCCCTGTAGCTTAATGGCTAGTGGGAGGTGGAGCTGAGTGACAACCTAACAGTAGCCAATTAGGTCAACCAGCAGGCTTTTCATTTACTTGTTTTAGGCAACCTTTAAAAGAGGTTGGGAATGAAGATACTTACAGAGATTGCTGCAGGTGGAAGCTGTAATTTGGGGCAATGCAAGAACGTAGTAGAACTGAATGCTATCAACAAAATGTAACTAATAGTGAGGGGTTTGACACTTGACTGAAACAGGGTGCTGCACAAGTAATAAACTGGAGAGAAAAAAACACTTAGGATGGATTATACAGATGTTCCTGGAAGATGTGGAAAAATAGATAAGCCTGGAAGGAAGGAGAAGGCTGAGGGAGGGTGGAGGAATAAAAAGTAGGTGAGGAGAGAACTGAAGATATCACAGTGATAACCATTAAAACAGGACTGTTTGCTAAGACTTCCCACTGTAAGATAGCAGAGGGAGAGTTTTCTGGACCAGATGTTGTTCCTGTGTACCTCTATACGGCACTACCTACAGTAGGGTTAAAGAAGTGCCCATCAGAGGCCTAAAAGTAGCCAACATGGAAACACCATGTCATTGGATACTTATTGTCATCACCATAACTGAGAAAGATCCCGAACAACTAAATTAAAAAAAAAAAAAAGAAAAAAGTGGCTAATTTTAGCTCTCACTCTGAGATCAATATGGGACGGAATAAACCCAGCATACTTAGGAGAGCCTGAGGCTTTTTCAGTGCATGAAGAATGCCTGATGCACGTTTTGAAATTCAGCAGATAATGTTTTTCCATTGCTGTTATCACTCTAAAGATAACTCAGCTCCTCCCTATCTTTTTCTTGATGTTAGTTCTGATAAGTATGCATTTCTTTTTATGACCTAAAGCAACTTTCAGAAGCATTGGTCTTTTTTTAATTTCTGTATTTTCAACCATGTAACACAGAACAGTCACAATCCCAGTGGACTGCACGTGTTCATGGAGTCCTGCATCTACTACCTACAGAACCTACTCAATCAATAACCCAAGAAGGGATGGTGAGTTTTCTGCACATGTTTTTTGCAGTAGTCATTAAGAACACTTAATATGTAATTTATCAAATCTGGTAGTTAAAATTAACCACCTTGAGAATGGATGAAGCAATCATTTGGAGGAAGATGTCCTTGCACAGGACAAAATTGCTGTTTTGCAAAGACAGAAGGCAGAACTGTGTGCAAGGAGTGAAAAACTCCTGATTTTTAAATGAATGTATTTGTAAGCAGAACCTGCGTCCTATGAGTGGCATTAAATGATATCCATTTAATAGACACCCCCCCCAAAAAAACCCAACCTAGCTTAGCAGCTGTGTTTTTGTATTGTAAACCAAGGATTATCAGTTAAAGCAAAACCTCTCCTCCTCTCCTTCCAGCTACCAGCGGTACAGGTTATCTGCATCAGCATGAGGCAGTCGGTATGTCTCTCAGAGCCCTCTTTCACAGCAAGCCCTTTTCCTGGGACCATTTCCCTGCTGTCTCCTTCCCCATCACAAGGTCATTAAGGTGGTAGAGGGTTCACCATCCGTCTTCCCTAACCTATGTCCTTTTTCTCTATCAAATAAGAGAGTCAAAATTCAAAAGCAGACTGTGATGGTCATTAAAGCTTAAAAGTGAGACTGGGAAGATGTTAGCAGCAGCTTCTGTGGTTGTGCATCCCTTGCAGTAACTTCAGGCAATGCCATGTTCTCATTTGCACCAATGTTTGTAAGAACAGGAGATTTTTTTTTTTTTTTTTGCAAGAGAAGGCAAAACTGGAGAGGTAGCAATGTTCACCAAAACACCTGCTAAGATTCACAATGGGCAATGAACCAAAACAATCAATTATTCACACAGTTCTAGTCCCAGGGCTTTCTATTAAAATCTGGGAACACTTAATTCATTTGCCTGCTCTGCAGAAGAATATTTTTAGTAAATTTATTTTACATATGACAGAAAGTACTTAAATATAGGACTTATGTGCCACTCCATATTTTATTTTTGTAAATGTGAAATATTTCAGCTATTGTTCTGTGCAAAAATAAGTAGCTGAATAAAACTAAACAGCCCTGTTTCTTGCATGCATCTATTCAGGAGGAGATGGTTCATTTGCCATCCAGAAAGAGATGAGAAAGGACCTGAAGGGCCTTAAGCTGTGGAGCAGATGTCAGAGAGCTTTACAGAGGGACTGGGAAACCTCTGTCCTCCTGCTCCTGAGTCCAAGGAGGAGAGGCTGTGCAGCCGAAACTAAAGCCTTTAAACTAGGACTGTCCAGGTGTTTAGAATAGACAGTCTCAAAGAAATTATAGTGCTAGGCTTATAAAAGGAATTTGGCACCAAAACTATATCCAAGGAAAGTCCATTTCCACATTGTTCTGGGAGGGAATAGTCTGCCTGGAGACAGCAGTCAAGATTGGCATCAGTTGCTCAGAGCATTCCCACCACAGGCACTTTCTCTCCTGATGTTTATGAAGGGTGAAATATCTATTTTATTACAATGCCTTCAGCAATTGAAAATTCTTGGCCCAATAGGAAATCCACAGAAAATAAATACCAGAAAGTTTTCTTTACTCTAAGATGTTTTGGGAAAATTCTTATGAAGATGTACTTCATGTTGTTATTCTGGTAGGAAAAATACCTTTTTTTTGACAAAGCGTTGGAGAAACTAGGTGCCTGCTGTGGAAATCTATGGAAAGATTCAAGAAAACTTATCATCTGCTCTTATAATTCTACCTTTTTCTGTGTGGGTTTTTGTTTTGTTTTGTTTTGTTTTTCTTAAAATCTCAATTAAACTCATGCAAATGCTTGAAGTTTCAGATACTTCAATTTCTTGCATTTCTAGGCAGCAGTAAGAATATCTATATATTCCCGGTATTTGGATGCAGAAGGGGTGTAAGAAGTGTAACTGGCTGGGCCATCTCCAGAGAGGTGCAAAGGGCAGATCCTCTGCCAGTCTTTGCAGCAGCCACTTCTCATGCACGGCTCTGTGCGAGCATGTGCATGTAGGTATCCAGCAGTCATTGAATAAAGGAATTGCAACCATTTCTTCTGTCTTGTTCCAATTTAACCATCAGGAGAGCACTTTCCTGAACTGCTAACTGAGGTAATTTTCTTTAAAACTCTGTGTGTGGATACACTATTCCTCCATGAAAATGTTTCAGATATAGCATTGAATAAAACCAAATTTTGCTCAAGCAATGAGGATGGGCACAAAGTATAGTTATTTTTTTTGGTTAACTAATATTTTATGAGCCATCTTTTTACATGTATCTGGTTAGGACAAGGAAGAAAGATACCATTTTGGAAGGTTAACTTTATCTTGTTGTTAAGCCTGTTGTTTGGCTTTTGTATAACTATCCAGAAAAAATATTAATACAACAAAGATATCTCATTTCTATTTGTGCTTTACGATTAATGTGTGGGAAAGTGATTCACAGGTCTCTGAAATCAACACAAAAAAATGCCACTGATCTTATTTTTTCCTGTTAATTTCAATAGATGTTAGATTTAGACCCTTAGACTTTCACATCAGGAAACCAACTTTCATAATTCTTTCAGACAAAAAGAAATGACCTGTTCTTTAATATTAAGTCAATCTTCTTCTAATATCATTACAAAAGGTAGAACATAATGTCTGCCTGCCTGTGCACCCATCTGTGTGGTCTGCTTTGTTATTTCTGAGTCTAGAATGTGCTTTCTGAGCGACGCCTGTCAATTATCTCTGGGCCGTTGTGTTGGCTGACTCACAGAATGCCATTGCAAGGAAAAATACAAAAGCATTGTGACTAATGATATTGATGGGAACCAGGACCAAATAATAGTGTCTGGAAAGTAAAGCTGTACATTCAAATCCCCTTAGAAAAGTTTGGTAAAGGACGCAGGAATTGGCTAACTACTTTTGCAAGAGAGGGACACGTTTTGTTCTTGTACGTATTCCTGCAAAATAACATTTTCTCTTTAAGTACCCCTTGGAATTATTCTGACTGGGTGGCTATTTGGTGTCTATGTCCATCCATCTTCTTTTGTTTGCGCTTGGTAAGGCACTTCCTTTTGTTCTGATTTTATATTATTTTCCCCAAAAGAGTTATTATATCTGGTTTTATTTTCTTGTCTATTGTTTTCCTAAGTTAATCTTCTTGTTTTCTTTCTTACGTTTTGTTGTTGTCTTTGCTATTTCAGCTCGCTGTTGTATGTGTCTTGACTTACAAGCCTGTCTTTATCTTGTTTTGCTTGAGAAGAATTGTTCATTTTGGCTACAGTTTTGAAGCTCTGTATATTCTTGCTTATATTTTTTATTACCATGACAGATCTTTTTATTTAATGGTATCTTGTTAACAGAAAGAGCATCTTGTTATCTTTGCTGCTGCATGTCCTGAGTGGGCTTAAGACTCCTCTGCTGAGTTTGCTCATGTGTATTGCATCGTCCACTGCAAGCATTAACTTGTGAAGGACGTGCAGGCCACTTGCCATAACCAACTGCAACCTTTCTCTTTAATTTTTCATATGAAATATGTATTTTTTCTGTCTTTGAATTATCTGCTGCTGTAATTTTGGTCGTACAGGGATTGAAGGTGTGCTCATTCAGTGCATAAGGGAGTGTGACGCTGTCCCGCGTACAGGATGCTGAGTCAGTGCTTGGTAGGCGTTCACACCGTCATGTATGCTAATGACAGTTATTTTCCCAAATTATAAGCAAAAATCTATTTTTATATTTGCTTGAAAATTAATTCAAAAAGTAACCCTTTTCTTAAAGCTGAAAACTTCCCTTTTATGGTTTTTCTCAAGAAAATGTTCCTTTGTCAATATTTTTTTCTTAATTTTGTATTATATGTCCATTCTTAGTTCTCCGATTTTATTTTTATTTTTCCTTTATTCTTTTCAAATCTCAGCTGCTTTCAAAAGGTAATCAAATCTAGCATTTAGCAGGGAAAGACCCTAGGCCACATTCGTTATATTGCAAGTGGTGAAGAGACAGTGTAAAAGGGGTTAAATCAAGTGTTCAACATTGCTAAACTCAGAATTTAGAACCTCTGATGTATTCATAGAAGTATTCCTGAAGATACTTTGAAAAGGCAAAAATATACATTTTTGAACTCTGAAATACTACTACATAGCGTGATTGGCATTGTTCCAGAAGTATGTTACAAGATGCAATTTTGTGTCCTGTGTATATATGGTATTTTTATAGTTAAATACCATATAAATAAATGCACATATAAGTAAATTGTATGTTAAGGTTACACAGGGAACTACACATGAACTTAACTAACTTTAGTGGAAGTTCATTTAATCATGCCCAGGTATCATACGCCTCTTGCAATGAAAACAAGCATGTGCTTCTTGATCTCTCTGGCTGTAAAGGAAAAAAGGTTTTGAACTGACTCTAAAAGTGCTGGATATAATTCACAATAATTTATTTTAACCAGTAGATGCCATCCATAAATATCTGTTGGACCAGTGAGGACCAAGTTGGGCTTCACATGAAACAAAGTCAGAAACTTGGGACTTTTATTATAACAGAAATTTAACCTCGCATCTGAAAGATACCAACTCTCTACAGGAAATCTCCCTAGACAACTAATGAGTACCTTCAAACTCCTCAGTAGCTTTGAAAATAAAACCTTTAGTCACACAAGCACTTTTAAGGCTTTAATCCTGTAGATGAAAATTTTGCATTTATGAAATTAATAGGAGTATTGTTGTTGATTTTGTGTCCAAAGTTTTCCCCTTTATATTTAACACCATTGGTTATAGCAGGCCGTTGCTATCTGCCCCTTCTGCAGCTCTCTCATGTGCTGTTCAGTCAGTAAGAGGGTCCTGTACAAGCCAGTATGGACTCTCTGCTCCTCCAGACTCCAGTTCAGTTCACTTGGACTTTTCCCAGGAATTAGACCCATTTACAGAGTGCCAGCCTGTGATGCTTTAGGACCAATATAAAATGTGTGAGGGAACACACCCAGCTGTAAGTTTGTAGTGTGGAAATTGCTTTTGAGTCATTCCTAGAATGAACCCCACATTTTACAGAAGGGTGCATGTGAGAGTGATCGTTTCTTACTGCAGGGCTGTATAACCCACATAGGTACATCTACTTAATATGACGTCAGCATAGCTTAGATGCCATTAAAAAGCTATAGTGGGTGATGTGCTGCCAAACCTGAGGGATGCTAACACTTCTGACAAGATTAACAGAGTGGGGAAGTTGGACTCCCTGCATTGATCAGCAGGTTGATAGGAAAGCTGCCATGGCAATGGGGGCAATATATTGTTTTCCTCTATCAGTCACCTCTCTGGGCTTGACTGGGAGACGTTGAGGCTGCAAAGGCGTTTAGTCAGTGCTTTAATGCAGGATGTTCAGCACATCTTTAAAATGTAATTGCATTGTGCTTTGTCCTTTGAACTCTTACACATCCTACTGCACATCTCATTTCAATTCTATTTCACTGCTAACTGTGTTTTATAAAGGTCCATTGAACTGCTTTCTTGGGTTTTTTTTAATTTCTCTTTGAAGTTATAGCCATTGAAGCTGGAAGTAGGACTCCTACAGACTAAAAAGGAGCTGAAGTCTGGGAGAGACCTGTCAGGAGTGAAAAAGGTTTTCTCGTAAAGCTGACAGGTAAAGAGTCCATTCAGTATGATAGTTCCTTCAGAAAAATCCATTAATTAACACTTGTCATTTGTGACAGTCACAGGTAATTCCCACACCGGCAGGTCTTTGCATATGCCAAATGGATTCCCTTTATTCCTTTGACAACTGGACCATGAAATCTAATTTTGCCAGGACAGAAAATGGTATCGCTCTTTACGCCACGTTTCAAAAAGCATTGAAATGAGCAGAATGTTCCTGCAGACAGAGGAGGAGGGAAGCATCTGCAAAGCACTGGGAGCACACAAGTGGTCCCCTCAGGACAAGGGGC
This sequence comes from Aptenodytes forsteri, assembly GCF_000699145.1. Classification (NCBI taxonomy): domain Eukaryota; kingdom Metazoa; phylum Chordata; class Aves; order Sphenisciformes; family Spheniscidae; genus Aptenodytes; species Aptenodytes forsteri. The sequence continues at coordinate 702,146 of NW_008794154.1, read as the reverse complement.
ATTGCTCTGACAAGCAGCAACAAGTAATTAATTACAAACAGCAAATTGGTCTCACAGGACAAATGGTGAGGGTCATAATCAAAAGAAGAAAAAAAGCCAAACAATTTTACTGATGGTTAGCTGCAATGAGGTAATAAATAAGTGAATGCTTGAAAGACAACAGAAAACAATACCTAACTTTCATTCTGCAAAATATTTATGATTAATGAAATTGATAGTGGATATGAGTATACACTATGCAATACAAGTTGTTTCTCATACTAAGACAACGACTTCTACTGCTTATTTGTTCTTAAATGGGGATAGTCTAGGAAGTTTTATGCAGGTATGTCACTAACAGTGACATTAAGTAGAAATTCAAGAAAAATACTTCCTATTTGCACGAAGATCAGAATTATCTATCTGAAAACACATATATAGTATTCATGCTTTCCTTAGACACCACAAATGCAAATGTCCCAGCAATTACTGAGGAAAATTTGCTCCCCATTGAAGTGGATGAAATGTCTATTCTCAGTTTCAGTGAGGCCAGGATGTCCTCTCTGGAGTATATACATGTGTCTTAGATATGGGTGAGCTTCAGGACATCCCGAAGTAACTTTACTTGAGTTGATATGGTCTTCCCAAGGCTTAATTATCTTTGTTGCTTCATATGCTCTTTTTCCCCGAGATAAATTGGTCAGGCATGCATTTTGGAATGCCTCCAATTCTTGTTTCAATTCATAATGTGCAACTAAGCACATGTTTTTGAATGTCTTGAAGAACAAGCGTAGCATGAAGGCTGAAATGATGTGCGCATGCATGTACTAATTATGGTAATAGAGCAGGGAGCTTGAAATGGCACAGGCATGAGCTCCTTTGCACCAATGATGTAGCTTACCTGCACAATTTCATATTTCAGGATTCGTAATGTAAGCAATTGACATTAATAATGTTGGGATATTACCTGATCTATCTGTAACAGAGGTAATACTGACTTTAAAGGGAGAGATCTTCACCTAATTTGCAGCTGAGCTCTCCTGGGGATTTTTCTGAAGGAAGAGTGTAGGGGTTCAGGCTAACTATCTAGAGGGGAATGAAAATGGTGCAGTGGGAGGAGAAAGTTTTCTTCAAATGTAAAGTGACTTTCTGCTGCGTGACTTCCCAGTGACTGTGATTCTCTCCCTATTGCCCTTCCTCATCCTTTTCTCAGTGTGTATATCTATACTGGTGCCTTGCAGACTGGTGCTCTGATTCCACATGACAAAACTAATGATATAATGGTGAGTTACTCCTACAAGACAGCTGATGCTGGATTTGATGTATTTTTTTTCCTACTTTATCAGCAAATACCAATCCCATCTCTTGCACCCGCCATCTTTGATACCAGCATTTCCTCCAATACGTGGTTTCATTATTCCTTTCCTAGTTGATTATTTCTACAACTTTCAAGTTTTGCCAGCGTTAACTTTGTCATATTCCATAAGATAGCAACTTTCCATTTTATATTTTAGAGTTTTCTGGTGCTTAGTTTGTAGTAGCATATGTGCCTTGTATTTGTCAGTCATCAGCATGCCACTGCCTGCCTTGATTGATGTACTTTTATCTCTTGTAATTTGTCGTATCTTGCTAGTGTTCTCTCCCCTTCTTTTTCATGAGCAGGAAAGACTGGCTACTGCTCTCCCATAAAAATAGTTTATATATCAATCAATGTTATATGTGAATCTGGTCTTAACATCTGTGAAAAGTGCAATGTGTTATGATGTTCAGAGAATATATAAAACTGTAGAAAAGTTTGTTCCTACCTCCGGTTCATAAATAGCCATTCTATAAAAAAAGATTTATAGTGCTGTGTCTGTGGCACATAAGTGCTCAAGTTACTCCATAATATTCTTGGAAAGCTTTTGCCTGTCTATCCAACTTGAATTTGTGTGTGTGCGTGTATGCGTTTAACTTATTTTTGCAGCTACTATTGCTATTTTAGCTTTTTTTTATCTGATTTTATTGTGTTGTAAACTTCTTTCTTTTGCTAGAAAGCTGGGTAATTTCACTTCCTCCTGTATGAGAAAAGTGTGATAAAAAATGTATGACTATTAAGTCAAAAAATATATAGTGTTGCATTTGCCCTCAGCCTGCTTTTCATTTTGCCTTCTGCAGGCCTTTAAAAACATCTGTGGTATGGGAGGAAGGCGTTCATTTTGCAAAGGCAGCTTTTCAATTAAGCTTCTTTTCTTGATCAAACTTAGCTCTCAAGGACTTTCAGTTTCTGCTGGCTCAGAGAAGAAAAAGACTTTTACTGAGAATCGTACTGTTCTGAAATTTCAGAAGTACTTACTAGCCATAGTATGCATGGCTTTTAAAAAATATTTCAGAAATTCACCCAAGACTCTGACCTATATTTCACAAGATAATTAAGCTTGATCTTAGCGTTAAAGCAGCTGGGTAAGAAGCAGCAAATGGAAGGGATTTCTCCAAGCTTCTGGCTACTGCGAAATATAAAAATGACTCATTTAAACCATTGAAAGTTGAAGAGACCAGAAGAACCCACATAAGAATAGCAGGGAAATCACCTTAGCCTCCATTTCCTGTTCATGCTTATTTTACGTGTACTTTCTGTATTTGAATATATTATGTGTACCTTTACATCCTAAATGGTAGTAAATAGATGATCAGTTTCTGGCTGGGTTTAAAGTGTTCCATTTTTTTCTACAGGTTTTGAGGCTCTAACCTTTGAAGCTACCATAAGAGATCAAGGAAAATAGTGAGTTAAGTTAGATCTTGTTGAGTAGGCATGAATCAAGCTTTATGAAAAAATGCTGGTGGTTTTTTTGGAGTTGAAGTCTATCACCCAAAGTGTCAGCTGATATCAGGATTATTAGTATTATTATTAAGCAGTACTTTCTAAGCAGGGAATCTGGTCTGTTCAGAAGATCAGGATTAGATTCTCTGTACAACAGCTTTTCCTGCAATTTCTCAGTTTCAGCTCAAAGTTTTCAAAACAACTTCAGGGAAAACATTGAATACTGGCGAGGAATGTGGTGTCAGCCTAAGAGAACTGAGGTAGTGTCACATTTATGTTTGAGTAAGGGCTTGGCCTGGACATGTAATTAATGTTTTTTTTCATTGAGTTAACCATAATGAAAGAAAGGATAAGAAATACCTAAATACTGTAATACCTAAAAAACAAAAAAAGAAAAAGGAGTTAAAGAAAAATAAACCCCACTACCACCACCAACAAAAAAATCCAAACAACCTATAGGTAATGTTTAGGGACTATTTGCAGTGTGAAACCTAGAAAAGGATGACTATTGCATTTGGAACAAAATAATTGCTGCAATAATAGGAAAGATCTGAAAATGGGAAGAAGAAAAAATTTCTATGTGTTGAAAAATGGAAAGCTAGGAATATATGTCTTTCAAAACTTTAGTTTAAAAAAATTATTCAAAATAATGCAGTCATATGAATTGGAAGTACAAATTTGACAGTTACTACTGGATCTCATAAGATTTTAGTCTTATGTCAGAATATAATGCATGAACTATAGAAGGTCTGAATCTTTGAATGCAGATGCCCAGAGTATTTAAATCCAATCAAAACAGTATTTTTCTGTGGTAGCTGGTGACTGTACAGTGGTGCATTTAAGGTAACTTACCATTTTTACTATCAAAAAACTTCATTTGGGTTTCATCCCAAAAGAGCAAAGGATCTCATTTATTTCATAGGAACACTGAACCCAGTTATTTTTATTAAAATATTTCATATTTTTCATATGATTACCTCTTAATTTCAAATTACTAATAGAAAATATTCATATGTGATTCAACCCTCCTTAAATATCCATTTTAACTGATTATGAAAATAAAAAAATAATCTTTGAATAGATTTTGTGTAACAAATGCATGCTTTGAACACCTGAAACTCTGAGTTTTTTTCTTCTGCTGCATGTTTGTTGTATTCAGCCAGGCTTCCAGGTGTTCAGTGCAACATGTCAAAGATGGTTAAAGAAAAATATTGATTAAGAAACTACTAAAAGACAGAAAAAGTTAGGAATGAAGTGATCATTTTTCTACAAAGTGAAAGTTTCTCAGAGAGATAGCCTCCAGTTTTGTTCTAGGGCGGCTGGGTTTAAATGTGTTTTTAATGAGCTGAGGGAGAGTGCAAAACAATAGGAGTAAAAATAGGCAGATTTTATAAAATTATTCAGATTTATTTGGCTGAATAGGAAAAGATGTTGGAAGGATCTAGAAGAGCTAGATGAAATGGTAGGAGGATAAAAGATAAAACATGCAGGTGCATTGTGAAGGTTATCAAATGGTTAATGAATTTGGAAAGGGAAAATGATTCCACAGTGCTGGGTGCAAAACCAAACAAGGATTTTTGCCTATTTTAGCGTTGCTCAGGAAAACAAAGCATTAAGTGTTTTTAAATTACAGAAAGGAAATAATACCTCAATGATTATAGCAGAACTTGTGAACAAATGACTGGACCTGTTTAAATCAGAAACAACTAAGAAAGATGAGAAAGATTATTTTGGTGGTATCTATGGTACAAAGAAGTGAAGTTTCTCATACTTGCTATATTTCATAATTCAGGAGTCAAGGGAGACCCGAGCTGAATGGCAGCAAAAGTAAAATTGATTAAAAGATATCCTTGTGCTACAGCAATGGGAAATATAACAGATTTAGGTCAGAAACAAATTCATAATCCTAGTGTCTAAAACCCACCTCGAATCTAGGACAGGCAAACATTCTCAGGATCACATGCACCATCACAGATGGTCAGGGAAAGGCTATTTTTTTTTTTTATTTTTCCGGCCTCAGCTGTCTCTTCCAGGAGCTGTCATGACCTCCTTACTTGAGCAAGCAACTTCCACCTGCACACCAGGTCATTTTGGAATCCAGTCAGAAGAGATACTAATTGGATCAAGCTTCTCCATGAAGACGTGTGGTTGTATCTGATGTTGTGGGTGTGGCTATTTCTTACACACCTTGACATTATATCTTGCCAGAAAAACCTTTGTTTTGACGAGAATGCAAAGATACCACATTTCTTGAGCTGCTGCAGATATTCCTGTTCTTTGGTCCAGTGATGGCAATTGATCTCGAGGTATGATTGCTTCTCCAGTGAGCTGGTAAAAATGGATAAAGAGATGCTGTGATTTCCGAAGACTTACTAACAGCTATTGTGGTCAATTGTTCCATTTGATCTTGCTTACCAGATTTCTAGACTTAACAATCAATAAGAATCATGACTCATGTCTTGGTATCTTCCTGACTACTTTCTAGTATTTCAGAACTGTAATTTCTCATACTGCACTTAAAAAAATGGCTTTTTCAAAAGCCATTTCTTGAAGTGGTTGGGGTGAACACTGCTATTTGAGGTCGGCCCTTGAAAGAAATCAGGTTTAAACTCCAAGTGAAAAATGCTTTACTGATATACTGCAACTTGAGGTCTTACAATATGTTCAGCTGCTGTTTTCAGACTGTTCTCAAAGACTTTAGGGTTCATCCTGGAAAGTCCCTAGAGATTCAGTAAAACAAATACAGAAAATGTCAGTATGCACTTTATAAATATAGATTAGAAGTATGTTTCAAACCAGAAAGTTAATCTGTCAGTATCAGGAAAAGCTATGTTTTATACACTGTGGATAATTTTTTCAATGACTGCTCTTGATCAGATCATTTTGCTATTAATTTTGACTGGGTTGAGTGGATATTCTTTAATTTTGGTGAAAACTCTGTATGGTTTTACACATTCCCTGGCATCTTTCCTAAAGAGGCAGCTCTTATAAACAGCTGATTGCTACTTGGACAGCTAGTGTTAGTTGCTTTGTTTATTATTGCAGAATCAACTGATTTTAGAACAAGGTAAAGGGAATGGATACACACTAAAACTTCTACCACTGATTATATTCTCCTTGGCCTCTTGTCATCCCATTTCTTACCAATCAAATTTAAACGACTTTAAATCAATGTATTAAAACCCATCAAAATATATGTAGTGTTTTTCTGTGTACTAGTAGATCCCTTTGGAATATGAATCAACATGTAGGGTTCTGAATATGGGTATTGAATCAGTGAGTTCATATTGCATTGTTGTAGTAAATCTAAGTCTTCCATCACGTTTGAGGATTTGAAAGTAACAACTTAATACAAACAATGAAATAATTAATGCCAGTCAAGTTTCACAGGCCCCTTGACCATCCTAACACTCAGATATGCGTGAATGCATGACATAAAGAACTGATACTCTTTCCCCTTGAGCTGTCTTTCAAAAGGGATTAATCTGATTTATTTCATCGAATCTTTGAGCTCCATTCAAAGATATCCTGTATTTCAGGAGGAATGTAAAATTGTAGAATAAATTTCATTCTGGTGTCTCCTCCCAGCTAAATCAACTCACCAAGTTATATTTAGCAGAATGCCATGCTTCTGAACTAGTGAAACAAATTTGTCTGGGCTTTCAGTGGGGCTCAGTAATGATGAAAACTGATGCCTGGAATGCAAATTTTTTTGTTTTGTACTGTGCAGTCCGGCTTTATAAACTCTTGAAAATTGCTATAAATACAGTTGTGCACAATACAGCATAACCAGAGGAAAGCATAAAACTATTATATGTATTTTACAATTATATACACATTATCTTTGAAATGCTTATTTAAAAATGCGGGTTACCCATTGTATTTCTGTAATCTTTGAAACATATGAGACAGAAAAACAGAGTCTATGAGGGATTGTCATTCAGATCTGGAATGTCACCAATCTGAGAGAAAGGAACTTAACGGGTGAAGACAAATATGCAGCTGCATGAAAATAAGTGTTTTGACCCCTTCATGTGTCAGTCATTCATCCCGTCTACAGTAAAGTAACACACCTGACAAAATACTGAAATTTATTGTTCCATGGTGTTACTTTCAGATGCTTCTAAATAAACCTTGTTGTTACAGCTGCCAAGACTCACCTGATGAAACATGTTTTGATACAGTTAATCATCCCATTCTGTGGAGTCATAAAAGTAAGGCAACAGTTCATCTTTTCTATAGGGTAGAAAATCGAACTTAAAACCTCTAAGTCTGTTGTGGTGTTAGTTATTGGGAAACTGTTCCATGCCTCATTTGTATAAAACCTGAAAACAGAGAAGAAGGGACAGATATTCTGGAATATTTGCTAAACTGTGCAGTCCTAGATCTCTTCTGGAATTAAATGAGACATTCAGTCTAGGAAATAGAGGATATAATCCCCTCTGGACATGTAGCCCTGGATCTTGACCTTCTTAAAGATAAAGGTTAAGGTGTGCTTCTTGCCTTCTGTGGGTAGAGCTCTCCTGAAACCCTAACAGAATAAAAGTATTCTGAATACAGTTAGGTTTTGGGCACGAATTAGAAATGTATTGAAATGATGGCTAAAAATTAATTCCACACCCCATCTCCAGCAAGACCCCCTTTTGAAAGCTTGCTCTCTGATTATTTTCTGAACTTTAAAAATGTTTATGTCCTGGTCTGCATGACTGTTTGCCCTTTGAGGCCACTTGTCCTTGGTGGTTTTTATGTTCAAGGCAATAATTGGACTTTTCTGAGTATGAGAACACATCATCTGAATTAGATGAGGGTTTTTTTTAATACTCTCAGGCAGGTTTCAGAAGCGCCTTCAATCGGCAGAAGAGATCAGGATAGACAAATTTTACCTAGGGGTACTGGTGCAATTTCTGTAATGGGGATGAAGGGGGAAAAAAAAAGACAACCTTTGATTGTCCTCTGGCAACAACAACAAATAACGTTTGCAGTTCCTACATCATGCAAGACTCAGAATAATTTTGATTAAGTAAGAACTGCTTATCACATGAGACCTTTTATTTTCTTGAGAAACTTCTTTAATTTCAGGTTTGTTAGTAATTGGATTACGTCTACTGATAGGGGTGGAGTTGTTTTTCCTAGACAGTACAAATGATATTTATTATTGCTTTTAAATTGTATGCATTATCATTTCTACAAATTTCTTTCTTGATCAGCTCCTTTTTTGCTTACACATATCTTTCTGAACTTTTCACCAAAAAGATTCCCAAAACAGTCATTTTGTAGGTAGACGATGGCAGTCAGAAAAAAATTATTCTTTATGGCCAACTTCTGCTTTATTTCCTGCAAATCCATGAACTCTCCTGAACGCATTGGATGGCTGCCACCAGCAGTAGTGTCACTGCTTAGATGTGTACTTTGGATGTGTGCATCTGCCACAGTTTCTCAAAGCCCGCAACCTACAAACTCATTTCTCAAGTGGAGATTTCCAGTGATTTAAAATACAAGGAGTGTAAGTTATTTAAGTGCATTTAGTCTTACATGATTAAGACCTGAAATTATAAACTCTTCAAAACAGCAATTAAATTTTGTATTATTGCCGAAAACTGCTTCCATTCTTTAAAATGTCTGAAAGAATATAATCAAATCCTACAAGTGGCCTGAGCAAGAGACAGCACTGTGCTGGATAAAAATGAGGGAAAAAATCATTGGCCAAGCAGAAAACAGTGCCTTAAGGGCTTGTGTCGGACTCGCTGTCATTTGCAATGACGTTTCTGTATTTTTCTATGTGTGAAAGGGAGCACTGAGAGTATTTTAATCCTTTCTTTTTTGATCCCTGGGCACAGAGAAAGAGATTACTACAATCCTTTAAAAGGCAGTGTTTTTTCTTGCACTTAGATGTGTTCTCTATATACTTCCATGTAAAAAAGCTATTATATTTTAGCATGGAACAGAACAGTGCAGAAACAGTACATATAATTTGTTTCATTGAGCTAAGTAAGCTATTTTAAACAGCTGATGCTTTGATCTGACTTGCAGATGAGATAGAGATAAACAAACATTTCCTAACATTTTGACTACATTCTTACTTGCAAGAATAAGGCATTGTCTGTAAACAGTTGATATACTGGTTAGAGTAATATATTTGCATAAATAACACATAAAAAATGACTGGTTTTCTGTTTTCCTCCTCCCCTACTTAAATCACAAAACCAGATTGAATTGCAATGCATGCCTGAATTAAAAAAGAAAAAAAAAAAGAATTATGGAGCAGTTAAAGTAATTAGAGCTATTGTTTTGAGTAGATGAAGAAACACTTGTGAATATTGCATAGGTATTCATAAATAACAATATTAAATTAATGATAGCTTGTTTTCTTATATAATGTTCTGTTTGTTCTGTATCTGCTATTATAAATCATGCAGGATGTTCCTCCAGCTTCCAAGATACACAAAAAGTAGCTTTTGCTAGGTCATAAGTTTAGGAATTTGTTTTTGCCGAAAACATCTGGTTTACATGCTCACCTTCAACCCAAGTGAGAAATGGCATGAAGAAAACATCATTATTATTGGAACTGTGCTTGGTTATTTGTACAGAAACCATGGCCTTATTGAAAACCATGAATATTGCCAACTGCAGAAAATAGTACAGTGAGTTGGAAGCGATGGAATGACATGCTCAGCAAAAAAAAGTTTGTGGAAATAAAAAATTAAAGATTGAATTCCAAATACTTTCTCCTGTGCAGCAGGCAGAAGGAAATGAGAAGTGTGAGACTATTGCAGTGGAATAATCTGAGGACTTTATTTAAATGTAAGGCTATAAAAGAAAAATTTGAGTAGGCTCACAGAAGTAAGGATTTCTATTACAGAAGCTTTCAGAAAGTGTGGTATTTCAGTATGGGTACTTCTAGCAAAGAAAAGTGCAGCACCCCATTTCCAGAGGGAGACAACTGATGTGGTATTCCTAGCTAACTAGAAAGTATTGGTATTACTGGCAGGAGAAACAAAGCTGCTGCACCCATGGTGCTCATGTTCCCATGGGCAAGCCAATAGTAATGGTCTTGTAGGTAAGTGATTACAGTGTGAGTAACGGTCATAGTTTTGAGCTCTGAGAGACTTGTATTAAAATGCATAAAGCTGTCTTTTCAGGACAGTTATTGCAAATATTTTTCTCTCTTTGGTCTGCATTGTGAGCCATTCTTCAGAAAGAGGCAAGAAATTATTACATTGCAACAAAACAGAAGAGCTGCCACATATCATAAAGGGTCCCTTGGTTTCCTTTATGTTCATAACAACGGCAAATTTCTCTCTCTGGGTTGGCATAGCTGTGCAAGCTGACGCAGGGGTGGGGAGGTCACTCTGACCCCTCACATACACACCCCAAATAAGATTTCTTGGAAGCTTGCTATTCCCTTCATGCGTTGTATCAGCCATGACACAACCTTCCCCATATTGATATTCCTTTGTTCTGGCCAGCCTTGGCACCGTGAGGCCTCTGTCATGCGAGAGGATTGACCTGGCTCTGGGGAGTATCCGGACATCTATGAAAACCTCTTTCAGCTTGTCTTTGGAAGGAAAGAATGGAGGATTGGGGCAGGAAGAAGCTTTGATTGAAAGCAAAGGTGAGGGTCTGATTTCTAGTCGTTGAAATAATTAACTGCGTTTCCCTTTTACAATCAGATCTTCAAATTTCATTTTGGATCAAGCAAAGTAACATAGACTATCAGTAGATTTTATCTTTTAGGTTGTATTTCTTTATATCCTTGTATTTCTTTAGGTATTTCATATGATTTCAAGAGGCAACACAGTTGCGTGCTCTTAACTGCAGCTTTTCATTGAACTTCATGTCTTTGTACTAAATTCAATTTTAGATTTATTACGTTCTCAGCATTTTGTAAATAGAATCTCCCATTGTAGAAAAACTGTACTTTTGGTAATACAGGTACTTCCCTTGTTAGCTCTAGCTTATGGTTTTTATTTTTGATGTAATGAATTAGTCTAAAGACCAAAAATGCTGCTTTCAGGTTCCCCTTCAGTTGCTGCCTAAGAAATAAATTTACTGTTGCACAAAATGTAAGACAAAAAAATGTAATAGAAAAAGTTTTCTCAGGAGCTTGAAGAAATGTGGCATTGCAGCCTTGTGCCTAATTTTCACATATCTCAGATGAAAGGCACAGACTGATTTGTAGCAAACTCAAAGCAGGCATAACTGAAGAAATGAGCAAAATACACAGGCTGTAAAATTCAAACTACTTTTAAATACAATATTGGCTGTGCTAGTCTCTGACTTGATATAGTCAAGGAATGTGAGGAAAGGTGCCAGTCTGCCTTGGACACAATGACCCACCATAATTGCAAACTTTATTTTCCTAAATAGGAATATGCTCCAAAGCTGCAGAAGAGCCCAAATTTGAACCTCATTTTGTGGTACTGGGGAAGAGTAGTGGGTTTTCCCCCCCCCCCCCCCCATTGTGCTGCATACCCACACCAAGAGTTGATCATCCCGGTTGGTTCAAACAGAAGGCTCTACTGAAGTTCCCATTTACTAAATAGACACAAGCATATATGAAAGATATCTTGAAATCTGTAGTATATCCCTTACTTGTGCCATAGAATATTTCCTTCATTTTTGCAGCTGTGCTTTTAATTCCAACTGCACCTTTCAGGAGTTGATTTTAAGATGACAATTCATCTTCATTATTTAGGAAAAAAAATTAAAAGGGTATAAAGCATGAGAAGTTAGTAATTTGCCAAAGATGAAAACATCAGGTTTAGAAAAAATAAATACAAACTCTCCTCCTTTGCCCGCTGCCCTCTCCCCTCCCCCCCCCCCCCAAAC
>NW_008794154.1:674759-690510 GCF_000699145.1 Aptenodytes forsteri | reverse complement strand
TTGGAAATACTTTCTTGTGACTGATTTCAATATCAAGCAGAGTGTAACTGTACCTCCTAATTAATTTTTTATTCCATGGTTGGAAAAATCTTATGGACTTATTCTCATTTGAATTTTCTCACAGTTCCAGTCTTTACCTCAGTAGGATCTTTTTTAGGATTTCTTTTCACTCTTTAGCAATCAGTTGGGTTGAAATGAATCAATGTGTTCACAGTTGTAAGGGTGTGGGCAGGAAGAGCTGCAGGCAATGGGATATAATATAGACAGACTAGATATGAAAACGTACACATTAAGAAATAGGGCTGGAAAATGACTACATAACTTAACAGTTGCTCCTCTTAGACCAAAACACAGATTTTACACCAAACCTCACAATTATTACTGCATACATCAGGTACCTAGTCAGCTGCAGAAACAAAGGCTCTACATGGCCAGATGTTAGTCACTGATAAAATCTCTGTTTGGCTGTTGGTTGTTCTGGTGGTGAGGATATAAAACAGGAACTGGAATTTAAATGCTTTAAAATGCATTCAAAAACACCTTTTGAAAATTTCATCCTCAGGCTGGGTACAGTGAGGGTTTCAGAGGTGGGGCAGAAGCAGGCTGGAAGCAGCCAGGGAGCTATTTTGAACAGTTGGTTCCCATGTGGGTGATGAGCAGTTCTGGAAATAACTTCTTCCTAAAACAAAGCAGTGCAGTATGTGAATTCAGAATACAGCAAAGGGTGCTGGTTTTTTTTACCAGAAATTTCTACTTATATATTTGAGGACAAAAATATACCTCTGGGAACTTCAGGTACAATGCACAATAACAATTAATTTTTTTATGGAAATAATACAAGTAATGCATCACTACTGACTACCATAGCAGAAATTTATAGCAGTTTCATTTTTAGCCATTAATAAACAGGCTAATTATTAACATTCATTACCAAGGAATGTATTGGACCCGTTGGAGCGGGTCCAGAAGAGGGCCACAAAAATGATCAGGGGGGTGGAACACCTCTCCTATGAAGAAAGGCTGAGAGAGTTGGGGTTGTTCAGCCTGGAGAAGAGAAGGCTTTGGGGAGACCTTCTTGCAGCCTACCAGTACCTCAAGGGGGCTTATAAGAAAGATGGGAACAAACTTTTTAGCAGGGCCTGTTGCGACAGGACAAGGGGGAATGGCTTTAAACTAAAGGGGGGTAGATTTAGACTAGATATAAGGAAGACATTTTTTACTCTGAGGGTGGTGAAACACTGGCACAGGTTGCCCAGAGAGGTGGTGGATGCCCCATCCCTGGAAACATTCAAGGTCAGGTTGGACAGGGCTCTGAGCAACCTGATCTAGTTGAAGATGTCCCTGCTCGTTGCAGAGGGGTTGGACTAGATGACCTTTAGAGGTCCCTTCCAACCCAAACTATTCTATGATTCTACTGGATATTATATTATTGAGTTATTATTGCATTATATTGTTGAGATGTTATTCTGAATACACAGCATGCTAAATGCGGTATTTAATTGTAAATTACTGCATCATTGTTCCATATTCTAAAGACATGGTACAATATTTCACAGCTTTAGTGGTTTATATCTTATGCTTCAGTTTTCCAGCACGTATTTTTTAAAACTCGCTTTCCATAGGACCTGTGTTGCTGTTCGCTGTTTCACTCCAAATCACTATTTTGATGAAACCTGTAAGAACTAAAAATGGGAGGGTAATAGTTTAATGTTTCTTGAAATGACATGTAATACTTGAAAGAATCACAAGACTTGTACCAGAGCCTTCATGCACATTTCCAGAATATCTTTTTGTATAGGAAAGCTGAGGAATTTTATAGCTGTTTCACTTCGAGGGGCATTGCATGTTGGCTTTTTGTAGAATGACAAACTGATTACCTCTTCACTGCTAAAAGCATGATTTAACTTGCTAAAAAAATTTACTGTTAATATTTTACTATTTTTATAAACGTATATCACCTTATAAATATGGTATTTCCATTTAGGATTATGTTAATGGAAAAGTTCAGCTTCACAGTCAACAGGATACTAAAAGTCATTGGGTTTCAGACTTTGGTTCAATTTAGTTTTATGTAAAACTCAGAGTGGGCCACAGAATGACAGCTGAGCACCTGGAATACAAGCTGCAGATTTGATCCTTGCAGTCTTCGCAATACAGGAAATTTACTCTAGTGTTGGCAGATATTAAATTTCTGAGCTTAAAAATTGATTATGTATCTGCATAAGGGAATATTAAATTCAATATACCATCTGAAGGCCAGTGCTCTTGGCAGCTGTGAAAATCATTATAATATGACTGCTGTTCAGTTGGTTATATGAAATGAGTTTTGTTCTTGGTCCAGTTCTTAGCGCTTGACAGGGGCCTGGGTCACCAAACCACACATCAAGTTCTGTGCTCTTTATCTTGTCTTTCATTTCAGCAGGGAAGAATGTATATGGAAAGTGAATTAAGGTACTTATACGGGAAGCTGGCATGACCAGTGAGTCAAATGAGAGATATTAATCTCAACCCAACACATACTGCATTTTCAAGGTCTAGGAAGTTGACACAGTTGACATTTAGATTTCATACAAAGAATATTCTTAAGAGTGGAGATCCCAGTAGCAAGAATATTAGGGGCAGCAAGGAGGAGGAGTTTGTGGAGCTCAGACCTGTATAATCTTCATGCTTTTGCTTCTGTCTTAAATCATTACAGAGTTGAGGTCGCTGGAAGAGCAGAAAGGAGTAAAAAGAAGGTTAAAAGGAGATGGTTCTAGTCATAAAAAGTTGCAGGAGAGGCATGACTTGTTTTACTGATGTAAAATTCCCTGGGTGCCTGAGTGACTTCACTTCTCTTAGTCAGGAGAAATCTTAGAGATGTTTCTGAAAGGGATATTCTTCTAAATGAAATCATCTAACTGTGAAGTGCTAAAAATAGTTTTCCTCTCCAGTTACTTCTTTAAGGTTTCTGGCTTTGGCTTAGGTAAATTATGTTTGAAGTTCCTGTCTTCTGCATCACCTCTATGGGAGGTCTGGTTCTTAAAAATATGTGCGCTTATGAGAAGAATAAAGATTTTTGTTGGGTTTTCCCTTTTGCATGAGAGTTTGTTCCTGCTGTCCTGCAACCTCAGGATCTGCTCTCCTTGCATACCAGGGGCATGTATGTGGAAAAGATATGCTGACATAGTTCTGCAAAAGGACCAGACTATTGTTGCAAAGACTTCAGTGTTGTGAGCCTGTTTATTGTACGGCCACACACTGGAAATCAGGGAAAATTTGTATCATCCCTTACAAAGGCCTGTTCCCAGGCAGTACAAGCTAGCTCTAAGGTGGGTGGGTGGGAAATAAAATACCCAAAAGATGCTCAGGAACATCTCCTCAGTGATTTTCTGCCTTTCTCCAAACATCATAATATTTTAGTACACAATTCAATACATAAGCCAACACTGCTTTTCCCCTGCAGACAAACTAAGCTCCTTTTTTCCAAGGTAAGCTCTTAGGAGTCGCCTTGTTTTGATATTCTGTACATAATAAATATCCCTATATGCTAATGACACAATCCTTCAACAGAAATGAACTACTGATGCATAAAAGGTGGTTACTGGCAGTACAGTGCCACTTATAGAAGCACCTTCTCTTTTAAGAAGGTTCAATTACCTTTCTGAAACCACTGGGACATCACAAGGATAATGCTCCCTTCCAAGAAATCTCTCTCTTCAAGCTTCCTACTGATGGAAACCCTGTGTTGCTGAAAGGTGGCAATTAATCCTTAAACAAAGATATATTGCTTGTCATAGGTTCCTGCTGGTCTCCAGTTACACAAAAGCCATTTCTATCTGCTAAAATCTGACTTTCTTGTGTTATACTCCTATCTTATAAACATATGACATACATTTTCTTCCAAATAAGAATTTCTTTTTCATTTTACCATTATGGCAGCTCTCGGAGGTGTTTTTCATTTCATAACAACATCCCTGGGGACAAAGAGCTAATAGTGAGACTAAATTCCCTAAAGCAATTTTCTTTGATATCCACACCCTCTCCTTGTTCTATTGGTACAATCAGAAGTTAGAGATGGATAAAAGCTACTCGGTTACAAGTTCATCTCCTGTCAGTGCAAAAGTTGTTCTCTATAGCTTATTTCCAGTGTTTTGACCAATTTCTTATTTCAAAGTTTATTGTAGCTGTCTGTTAAGAGATAGATGTTCCTCCTGTTATTCAGCCTCAATTTTCATTGTCCTTATTTCATAACCTTTCCCCTCCCCTCCCCGTTTCTACTTTCTTGCAGCTTGGAAGTAGAGAATCAAACACCATTAATGCTTACAGGAAAGAAGTCTTTCTGGAAAGAAGATAACTAATTGTAGAAGTCTCATGTAAAGTTTATAAAGTTTTATTTCTTAACCTTAAGACACAACAAATTTCCTCCTAGGTATGATACATAAAGACTTCTGGAAGAAAAGTGCACACTTACGATCCTGTTGTCCCTTGAATTGCTCTAAGGCACTATGTCTGGCTGAGCAATGTGAGACAAATTAATCTGACAACTGTTGGCTTCTTGATGGGTTTTGTAGGGTTCTTTTTTCTATTTGTGTATGATAAACATTTGTTGTCCACTAGTTTTAGCAAATCTAGTGATGCAGTATAAAAGCAAGAAGTGGAGGAGAAATTTAGACAATTCCGCTTGCTCTTTTCACTGTCATTCATAGGTTTAACAGCTGTCAAGCCCACATGCAAGACAGGACAGGTCCTTATGATGTTGAAAGGGAATAAACATTGATGCTTCTGGAAAATGGAGTTGTAGGACATACCCTCAACCATGAGCCTTTCAGTTAAGTCCCTTTCTGAAGAAGCAGAGCTGCCTTCGAAGAAGGTGGTCCTCTAGCCCAGGAGGGAATGGCAGATGACAGGGCAGTTATGGCAGACTGAAAAGCCAAGCCTTATGCATGGACAGTAGTACTGTGGAAACGTGGGTGAAATGGGAGGTAGGAAGAGGTTAATAAGTAGTGAGAGAGGAAGGAAAAAGAAATCAAAGTTTAAAAAAAAATAAATCTCAGTCTATCTCTTTCAGTCCTTTGGCTTAGAGTTGCTAGCTCTGGTTGGCCTCCCACTTTTTTTTCAAATCTATTCGTAGCGATTTATTTAACACTTCTGTTTGCTTTAAAAACTGAAAGTACATCAAGGCTAAATATAAGCATATCTCCAGCTCTTTGTTCTCTCCTACAAAGGCTGTAGCTAAGATTCTTCACTACCTTGCACCCTGAGATACTAATTACACATGTCAAATTAGGTGTGGACTGCTACTACTAACATCAGAGAAGAGTTTTGTTTGATGTCTTACACCTTCCCTCCACAGACTGAAATCACTGCCAGAGGTGCAAGACATACTAATACCTACCTATCTACCTACCTGTTTATCTCGATGGAAAACTTTCTGATTAAAATATGGGAGTGAAACAGTGCACTTGGGATACACTCCTTGCTTTTGACATGCTGCTTTTATAAAGTTAGTCAAGTCGATTAACCATTTCTGTTCCAATCCACCTCTGTGAAGTGCGGTCAGATGCACACGCAGCATTTACCTAAAGGCAGTATGCAAGCTTAGTTCAATAACAGTTGTGATGTGCATTTTTATCCTTGTGGAAGATGTGATAGAAAGAGAAACCATTTATAATTAAGGTAAGCTTGACAATTTTTTTCACTGGTTAAAAAAAAAAAATCCATAAAACCTCCCTAATGATCTATTTCTTTCAGTAACTAAAGTGAACAGATGAAATCATCTTGTTGCGCCTCCATGACACAGAGTGTTAGCTGGTGTTCAGCGCTCTGGAGCAGATTTAAATTCCCTCTTGCTTCCCTGTTGTCCTTCCCTGCATTTCTTTCCCCTGCTCGCTCTTTAATGTGCAGTCAGGACCCCATTTCTATGGAGACTCACTCATCGTCCTGTTTGCAGTGGTTAAGGGTAAGCACACTCAGGAACCTTGGGACTCCAGCTCATACGTTCCTCTGAGAGGAACCTTTCATTTAACCGCTCTTTATGCCTGCCTGCTCTTCTGCATAAATAATAAATAATAACAGAGATAATCCTGTATAAGACATTTTCCCTTTGAACATAACCTGCAGCATTACAGAAGCAGAGATAGCAAAATATACCAATGTGTTTGGAGAAGAGGGACAAAACTATATGTCTTGATAAAACGTCGGGACCATCTGTGTGCGATACATTTACTGGGGACTGCATGTAAGCCTTCAGGAAATGTGTCTTACAGTAAACAGGTTTCAAAGACAGTTGTTACAGAGCTACCACAATTTCAATTTTGAGCAATGAATATTGTAAATGTAAATTGCCATTATAAAATGCAGTAATTGTGATTTCCAGGAGTTTTACTTCCCTACTTTATCCTGCTGTTTATACCCAACCAAGCGCTGTAGCAATATAAAAATACATAATTTGTTCAAATGCTCACTAATACACTGTTTAATTCAAATTGTTTTTAAATAGCTTCCTAAATTCTATTTCATTTTGTTATTTTTGGATTTATTACTGCTTTAGTTCATAAAACTGCTGGATTCCAAAATCTGAATTGCAGTCCCTCTATTTTTCTTTACTACAATAAGTTGTATACAAGTATTCTTGATTACTTTCCTTTAGTTCCTCATGAAATAATAAAGTAACAGTTTTTTATGCTCTATTTAAATTTTGAGTGCCAGCCAAGATCCTTCTCTCCCTGTTTTAGCATCCATTTAATGTGAGTTTTCTAATCAGCTATGCCCTCCACATCATAAAGCCTCCCCTCACTATCTTTGCTGATAACTCCAGAGATTTTCAGGCTGGGAAATTATTGGTCATGCTTCCCTAGTTATGCTTCCCCAGTTACGCTTCCCCCCAAGAATCTAGCCCTTAGGAAATTCATGCTCTGAACTCCTATTCCCTGATCTCGAGAAATATATAGATTTCATGAGCAGATGGTTACATGTAGTTTTGAAGGTCAGCATTCAAGGAAGTTAGAAAACTTTAACTGAATACTGACATGCTCTACAACTTCGTTCACTTTTGTTTTCGGTAAATTTATTTAATTGATCTTAAGCTCATTTTCTCTCTGAATGGTCTCTCTTACTTTTCAATAAAAGCCCTAAAAGGATAACATTCAATTTTAAGTGCAAATATTAGTTTGAATCAAGACTCCTGCTGATTTAAAAGGATTTTCAATAACTAACCAACCTGTGTATTCAATAAAAAACATGAAAGATTTGCATGCTTAAGACAAGACTGTAGAAAACAGACAAATACATGCTTACATGCATGTGCACATATATGTCTATGCACACATCTGCAGCCAGTGAGCTCTTCCAGACAAATTTGCACTTTTAACCATGGGTGCTTCTGTCCACAGCTCTGCCGCGCTGAGTGAAGCAAAGCCCTTGTCACCCTTCTTGGGGCTCCTCGTGATACCAGTATTTGCTCTTCCAGCAATGCTTCAACAGAGACTGTGCTATGCAGTATCTCCAATTCAAGTCATATGAGGTAAAAATAAGGCAGAGTGACTGGAAATTGTAACATGACTGCGATGGTTCAAAAGATGAGGAAAAAAATGCAGAACTCAAAGTAACCCCATTCAAAACTGCAATACATCTGGAAAAGCATGTTTTCCTTCAACAATCTTCTCTCATGACAAATTTCTGAGAAATTAAAACCAAATAAATTGAAAACTAAAATGCACCTCCACACATTCTATTTTTTGTTATATTCCCTAATCAGCAATGGACTGATGTTACAAATAAAAAACTTCTATTATAACTGTGAAAATAAACTCTGCAGAGAAGCATCAAACTGCCTTCAGATCCAAGAAATGGTGCTTAACTCAGGCTGCAAAATGAAAAGACAGTCAGAGAGATCTCATCATTGTGAGCTGGGTTATTACGCTCATATTTGACCATTATCAAGTGTTCAGACGTGAGATGTGATTTCTAAACATGCCCATAAGCCTGTGCTCTTAGAAATTGATTCACTTTTAGAAGGCACTACAATGTGTATATCCCCACAAATACTTAATAGCTCTTCTTGATCCTTTCTCTCCTACCCTCTTATTAAGGTTAAACGTTAAGACCTTTATTCATAAGATCTTTTTTTCTGTGTCTTCTGAGATATACCAGAGATGCTTTTATGTTAAATATGGTATCAATTTTAATATTGTAGTTGATATTTGTATTTCGTCTTGTTTCCAAGAAGCTATGTTTTTTAAAGAATGGTTCAAAAATTTGTCATCTGGTTCATGCAATAAGGCTGAATAGAGATGAAGATGATACTTCTACTGATACCTCTTTCTAGCAGTACTTTTAGCAATCTTCCTTGATTCTACTACTTTCACGGTCAGTTCATTCCTTATTTAGAGAAACAAACTTTGTAAAGCCCCTCTTAACAGACCAGCGACCTTGGATTTTGGTTCTTTTTCTCTTTTGTTCCAGTACAGTTTTGCCTGGGCTTTATAATACATCCACCTGAGGATAAGAAATCTATTATAAGACATGACAAGGACAAAAGCTCCTCTGGCTTGCATTGCGGAGAGAGGGTTAAAATGCTTTTTGTGCCATGTGTTTTGCTGTAACTTGCAGTTCCCACTGATACTCAGTCGTCGCAGTCTTTCACTCTCTGCTGTCTAGTATGACTCTTTCTCTTGCTTCAGTTGGTTTCATCCTTTCCCTTTTGTCTTTTGTGTTTGAAGGCAAGGTCAGAGAGCCGCTCCTCTGCGTGGGCTCCCAGCAGAGCAGGAGATAGCTGTCGTGAAAGCCCGCTCTGAGCCGTGCGGGGGTACGGAGGACGCCTGAAAGGGAAGTTCTAACAGGAAAAAAGAAAGCTGGAAGGACCCAGAGGTTTAAGGCATAACCCTTTGGAAACAAGAGGTCAGATAAAGGTTTAAAATTGTATATAGTTTTCTTCTGGCTTTGATGGAAAGTTCCTTTAGAGCCCAGCTGGAAGAAAGGACTCAAAGTGATGGGAGGGTTTGCAAGAGCGCTGATTTTTCTGCCTTATCATCAGTATTGCACACTTTGCAATATCCAAAGTCTTTTACTTTGCTGTTCAAAAGTCTGTGGAGAGAAGAGTAAATTATACCCTTCAATGACAAATTGACTGTATGAGTAAAGTTCACACACAGAAAATTAATTATAGCAACTTTAACTCTGAAGCTTTCCTTCTTCCTTCCTTCACCCAAAGAAAGACTGAGGTAATGTTGCCTGTAACAGCTTGCAGCACTATTAGTTCTCACTTCATGTAGCTACATTTTGTGCTTTGAACATAGGTCATATAATGTGGAGAGGTGACGATTTCTTTGAGCTGGGTACCTGAGATGGCTCCACAACAGACAGGGCTGAGGCGACCATCAGGCACTTTGTTGAGTCTTTATAAGTAATACAATGTACTGAGGTGAAACACATCAAATAGTTACTCTTCTTTTAATTTAAAAAATTTAAATCTATGGACTCTTTGCACAAGAGTCTGCTTTGGCAATTTCTTTAGTTTTTCTCTTTCTTTTTGGGCAGCAGTTGCAAAAGAGCGATATTCTGACATTCTGCAAAGAACTGTAATCTGATTTTCTGGTTCAAAATTAATTTTGATTTCAACTATGACCCAACAGACATACAAATCTTACTTAAACTTGCCAAATCCTGGATAAAATATTTCCGTTGATACAGACTGACATTTTTAACCAAGATGTTTCATTTGTAAAATGTTCTCAATTCCAGCTTTTTCTTATGAACTATGAAGGGAATAGTTTTACATGTCATTGCATATCTAAATGACCAGTGATTCACTTGATTGCTTTACATGTGCAATGTATGACATAACTAAATCATGTGGCTTTAATTGTTTATATTTTGTAAATGCAAGGATAAGATTTTAATAATTAAATTGAAATTATTAAAGCAATGCAGAGCATCTGCATTACAAAATTCAGAAGTCTGACAAGTTCCCTAGAATCAGCTGAACAAACTCTGGCTGTTTAGATAGAAAACCCAAACGTGAAATTTGTGGTTTCACTCTATCCCTATTCCTGACCACTTCTTAAGTAAGAAAGAAATCCTTCCTTCATGTGAGGTATCCCTAAATACACAGGCAGCCCAACTGACTTCAAAGGAATTAAGTAAAGGTTTGCACACTCAAGACCTAAATTGTAGTCTTTTGAGCCTGAATTACTTGGTCTTTTTTATCGTCTGTGAAATATATCCTTTTTGAGATTGGTTGGTCTCATTTAGAAAGCAGAGTAGACTGCATACCCTTACATTTCTAGAAAAGCTATATTATGGTGACTGTGGTGATTTCATGTTTTTACCCATTGTGAGGCACTTTACTATCACCTTATCAAAAACCTGAAATATTTTGCTGATAAAACTTACATAGCCAGTATTGGGTTTTGCATTGCTTTTGCGAGAACGGCCAAATAATAATTTGAGTTTTTTTCTTTGAAAGTGTAACTATTTAAAAAAAAAAAAAAGGAAAAACTGTTGAGAAAGATGAAGTTTTATTTTTTTGGCCTCGCTACAAAAATGTCTTATATGATTTAAATCAATTGCATGGAGGAAAAATCCAATGCATACAAGCAGACAGCTTGGTATGCTCTACAACAGATTATTCCAACCTACTGCAAATGTTTATAATGAAAATGATAACTTAATCTTAGCTGCACCAGAGCAATACTGGAGGTGGTACGAATATACTCTGATAGATTATATCTTAAGTCAAGAAAACCATATGCATACTGAAAAAAGTCATAAGGGGTATGCAAAGTATGCCATTTCACTTCCACTAACTGTAACGTTATTATTTTTGGACAGTTTTTGAATGGAAATATGAGGGAGGCTGGGAGCCCTTTGTTTTCCCTGAGGCTGGTGAAGGTGAGCACAAGGCACAGTCTAGCTCAGCAGAAGGATTAGGGTAGGGCTGTGTGTGCATGCCCGTATTTTGCATACACTTATGCACAACGTCAAAAAGCTCAATTGGCTATAAATAGAGAACTAATTTGATGCTTTTAGATAGTACCACTCAAATTGTTCTTGTTAAATAAATTATTGGATGAATTGAACCCTAGATTTGCATATATTTTCTGATCCTAAGTTATGCATTCATTATTCACAAGTGTTTGATGAACAGTTTATGAAAAAAACCCAAAACCCGAATATTAACTATGCATGTTGTAGGATGATTGACTCACCACCAGTGATAAAATTGTTGTTTTTCCGTGATTGAATAGCTAACCTTAAAAAAAAAAAGGCAGCTTAATCATAGAAGTGCTGAACCCTGTTATGCATAAGTGCATTTGTTCAGACAACTCAAAATATTTATCCTAAGAAAAAACAATTATCAATCACTAATGGAAATAAAGATCCGTGGTAATTGTGATTATGGAGTTCATGACCTATTTGAACGTGCTCACACTGAACAGCAGCTTGGAACTGAAATACAAGGCTGGAGCCAATCAAAACATGCAACTGAGCAGCATAGAGAAATTGCAAGTAACCGCAGCAAACTGGCTATAAACAACATGTAGACGAAGAATTGATTGCTTTTGAAACAGTGCAAGGTAAACAAACAGGACTATCCTAAACCTCTTCAAACTACTGATCTTGAATTCAGTTCAGTTCTTGTGCTGAATTGTCTTTCACTTCATTCAAAGTCCAAAGACTCAGAGGTCTAAGGCTATGGAGGAGCTATTGATGCATTTTGTGATGGCTATGTGGTCTGCATTGTATTTGTAAATTTTAATTAGTAAGGCAGAAAAATTGTTATAGCAGCACAGATCTATAATACTGCTAAGACTGATCCATGTTACAATGTGTTGAAAGGTGCATGGCCAGTCCCTCCATCAGCTTGGGGAAAAGAAAATGTAAATCCATAAGACAGTACCAGAAATCTTTAGGAAAACTTTGTATTATTAATGTCTAAAATGTGCCTAACCATGTGATTAAGCAGCAATGACCTGGTTATATGGAAAAAACTACAGAAAAACCTACTCAAGCTATTTTAATTGATTGTTCAGTCACCTGCAAATGATGCCCCTGGCTATGAAATGCAAATTTGCTTCAAAATATTCTTGTTCATATGATGAGAAAAAGGTCTGCTGTACTTTGAATCTCAATAAGCTTGGCTTGAGAACCCTCTCCTCCATGTCAAGTTTTGTATTATTAATGTCTAAAATGTGCCTAACCATGTGATTAAGCAGCAATGACCTGGTTATATGGAAAAAACTACAGAAAAACCTACTCAAGCTATTTTAATTGATTGTTCAGTCACCTGCAAATGATGCCCCTGGCTATGAAATGCAAATTTGCTTCAAAATATTCTTGTTCATATGATGAGAAAAAGGTCTGCTGTACTTTGAATCTCAATAAGCTTGGCTTGAGAACCCTCTCCTCTGCACATGTCAAGTTATATATATACATGAATATACATACAAAAATTATATCTTTTAAATTTAAATGTAACCTATTTATTTATATATATTTAATAATGGACTTGTAGACAAAAGGTAAAAAAAATAGATCACATTAATTTTTGCAGTTGGTGAAAACGTGGGTGTTAGCCCAGGACAAGTACTAGCTTTCACTTCAGTTATGAATCTGTACTTTGTAAACATAAGCTAATCACTTAAGGAGATGAAAAATCACGTGAGCCTCTCATGATGAGCCATGTATTGCACAGAAAGTACAATGAAGGCCTTAGACAATACTTGCTGTTCACTGCTGTGTGATGGATATGTAAAAACCCTTTTTTGAGTTCAGTAGACATTTTCTGGTTAAAGAAATGTATTCACAGACTGGGGCCATTATTGTTGAAGCAGTGGACTTTCTATACTGGTGAGATCACCTTAACTAGACCTGAACCTGAATGGCATCTTCTACTGCTGGGAAAAAACAAAAAAGACACAAAGATGAGAAGCAGCAGATAACTTTGCATAGTTTGTTTAAGCAGGTCATCCTTTATAAATATCACCGATGTGAAAAGAGAGCTGTGGAGCACGCACTCTAAATGTTGATTCCTCTAACTGAATTACAGAGTCATACCAATGGTGGTTGGAGGGGACCTCTGGAGACCTGTGGTCCAGCCCCAAAGCATGACCTCACTGGTGGTCCCTAAGTGTTCTTCCTTGTTGTGTCTCCATGCCCTTACACCAGGCAGTCTCTGTGCACCTCTAGCAAAGCTTGATGTCCCATTGACTACTGGTGGCAGGGTCCTCTGCACCTCCTGGATATCCCCTTTGGTCTCCACGGTAGACAAGCTCTGTCACGTGCTCATTTGGCAAGAGCTTAAAAAATGTGAGCTGAAAGTAGAGATAGGACTTTTGCCACCATTTGTTTTCTAGATCATCCCCTCAAATCCTGGAATATTTGCTGTGTGGTGTAGTTTTCTGGTGTTTTCTCCAATCATATCTTAAGTTATCTAAATTATAGCGTTGATACTTCTTCCCTTGAGAGACTATTCCACAATCTAATATGTCTCACTGTCAAGGAGATTTCTTCATAACGCTTTAAGCTATACCCCGTTAAGTGACCCTACATAATTTTTTCCTACTTCAGCTCATTCATCAAATATTTATATGTAGTTCATGTACCAATTTACTCATTACTTAGCCGCATTTTACATACTTAGATCATCCTCTAGTCTTTTCCCTAAAGATTTATTTTAGCTCAGAATATGATTTGATTGCTAGTGTAGAAGAAAGATTATTTTTTCAGATTTATATTACCCTAAACATATTAGGGAATATCTGTAGTTATTTATACCTCATGCAGTGTCAGTGAATGCAGAAGTATTAAATAAGTACAGAAATTCGTCTGTTGGGCTTATGTTGCACTTTGGACAGCACTTGGTAATCTGAAGTGACACCCAGCTGAAAAATAGCAAAGAGCGGTAAGCCAGAATACAGTGCCTTTGCAAAGGTATATTCCCTTCTTCATCATCTGGTTATTGAAGAGGCAGAGAAGCAACGTTGGTCTGTGGTGCAGAAATAAAAAAGTGCATGTATATTTGTACATACGTATCTCTGTGTACATGCATGTATGGACATATGGATGGTAGAGAGCAATGGAGCTGCCTGCTGAGAGAATGGATCAAGCACAAAAGAGAAATTAGTAATAATCAGTGTTTTTCACACCATTGCATTAATATTTTTGTGTTCTTTTTGCTGCAGTGAGGGAAATGCATGCATTCTGCATTGGTTTTTTATTTTATAGGTGCTAAAAATGTTCTGTTGATGTATATCCCATATTCTGAGCATGGCAGCCTTGTGCTGTGCCCCAGCCCCATTCAAAACCTATTAGAGGAAATCTTTCTTATTGACTTCAGCAGCATGTGAGCTGCACACAGGGTTGTGCTGAGCAGTCCAATTTATTGAAGTTATTCATGTCCCTGAACTGGTGGGACCCTTGTGTAGCTGCCTGGTGAAGGGGGCATGTACAATTCTCAGGTCTAGTGGTCTTGTGTTTGATTAGGGAAGTAAAAGTGTTATTTCTTTGGAACTCTGCAAATCTTAATTCTTGGCTATGAAAAAGTGTTTGGGGGAAGTGGTGTGTAGGTCATTTGCCGGCATTGCCTGGAGTTGGATGTGTTGCTGAAACCCCAGTCTGAGTCTCTCGGGATGAAGGGAAGAAACTTCTGTCAGTTATTTCTGATTTTAAATCAATGACTTTTTCAGGCATGTGGCAGTTTTAATATTTCTCCAAGAATATCTTGTAGAAAGAGCTGGAAAGTATATTATGGGACATACAGCATCTTAGTTTACCAGGCAAGTAGAGCTACCACAAATGTTGCCTCATTGTTGGGTTTCTACACCACCATGTTTTCCTTCCCACATACGATAAATCACATTTGGTAGCTCTGGACAGAGCCCAGCAGGTCCTGGTAGCCTTTCACAGCCTCCAGCCTGTGGGTCCTCATTGATAATCAGGTTCATAAGAGTATAAAGTGTTCCCATGCTGTGTAAAAACTTCACCCCTTTGCTTTAGGAGGGTATTTTGATATATACTGTGTTCCTGTTTTTGTTTCTATTTGATATGAGACTACATTTTATGGACTTAGTTCAACCTTATCTTTCCCTGTCACAGCTAAATCTGTATTAGCAGCTGCTCAAGGAGAATTTATATGGCAACAGATTTACTTAAATGCCATTACCTGAACCCTCATCCCTACAAGCAGCTGGGGAAGACCTGGGGGGGACTTGTCTGGCTGTTCTTATGCTGCCAGGGTGGTGATGCTGGTCATTCAGCCATGCTCCCCATAGGAACTGGGGTAACGTAATGAAAGAGGTGAAACCCACAGACATTTCTGTAAGCTGCAATTTCTAAATGTGATTTTTTTACTCTTTCGATATCTATTTATCTCTCCTCCAACAGGTCCTAAGGAAAAATATCTACCCGAGGCTGTCTAACCACTTGGCACCATACTAGCTGGACTGGAGAGAGGCTGCAGACAGGGGTAGATGTAGCATGGGGCGATACAAATATTATCGTTGTTTTGCTCATGTTTAAGTGGTATGAAGAAGGCTTGTAATTCCCATGCCTAGATTACATATATTCACAGAGAGGTAAGTGGTATGAAGAAGGCTTGTAATTCCCATGCCTAGATTACATACATTCACAGAGAGGCTGGGGAGAATCATAGAATCATTAAGGTTGGAAAAGACCTCTAAGATCATCGAGTCCAACCATCAACCCAACACCACCATGCCCACTAAACCATGTCCCTAAGCGCCTCATCTACTCGTCTTTTAAATACCTCCAG
>NW_008794154.1:662184-670946 GCF_000699145.1 Aptenodytes forsteri | reverse complement strand
CTGCTTACGCCAACTGCCGCGCCACGCCCTCCTGACGCGCCGCGCTCCCTGGGGGCTGCTCTTGTATGCGAGGGGGTCCGGCCGCCGTCCCTCCGGTCCCCGCCCACGCTGAGTCAGAGCTCCCGCTCGTCAGGAGCTCCCTCCTCCGGCTCGGGGGCGAGGGCTGGGGTGCCCTCTCACCCCCTGCGCTTTTGCCTTCGCGTGTTGGGCCGCTTCAGGAGGGGTCCCCCGGCGCGATCCTCCGCTCCGGAGCCCTTCGCCTCGGTGGCTTCGAGGTACAGGAAATACCCTCCTGCTAACCACACAGCGGGCATGCCTCTCCCACTGCCAGGAGAGGGGGCTGTATCACATTTTGCAAAATAAAAGCGGGAGCAGCTGGTGCTGATGGAGGGACTAAAAAGGTTTTGCTGCTCCTGCTTGTCTGCTTTGGCGCTGGAACCAGGGCTGCTGTCCTCATCGCCTGGCTGGGGAGCCTCTCCCTACCCCAGCCTCTGTGCTGCACAAGGGCTGCTCTCTTTCCTTGTCTTGTTTTAAACTGCAGTGTTACTGCTTGCGGTGTCACTTTACATTAATTTTCATGGGGCTGGCAGAATTCAAAGATATCTACGTGTTACCTACGTTGATTTATTCCTTCTTGCAGTTGCTGCAAGTCTTCATTGCTTCAGTAGTTTTCCTGGCTGTCTCTCTTGTTTCAGTTTTGTGCTGCACTGTTGTTCCCTGTAGTTTTAGTATTTTTATTTTCTGTGCAGTTCCTTGTGCTGAAGGAAGCATCACCTGCTGCTCTGTCACCACTGCACCACTGACCCAGGCTGAGCTGGGCAGAAATAAGGTAAGGAGAGAGAAGGGTGCAAAGCTTCATGCTTGTGGTACAGCCATACCACCCCTGAAAGCTTGATTTCAAACGTGGACAGTGCTTTCATTTATTTATTTATTTTCAAAACAGCAGCTACGCAGCCAAGCTCACAGCTGACTGTAACTATTACCTTCACAGAAGCAGTAAATAAAAATGAGAAAATATTGTCAGCATTGTCAATCTTGACCCATGTAAATTTTACTGCCATAGCTAAAAAAAAAAACCAAAAGAGATGATGACCTTTAAGCTAAAAGCGATGTGACCGTAATTTCATGAGTTTGTTTTTCCCCACAGAAAAAATGATTAAAGAGAAAGAACATCGTGGAGTTGAATGGGAGAGCATTCTCCAGGGGTGGAAAAGTAGACTTCAGATTAAATTATTTTCTGAATTTATTTAGGAGAGGACAAATGAAACCTATCATAGGGCATTGGCTACAAACTGTTTTCTTGGATATCTTCAGGAAAAAATGGAGCAAAGGTATTAAAACAGTAAGTGAGAAGAAATTATAGCTATGGTTTAAAACAAAAAAGTTTTTCTTTTTTTCTCCAGGGGTGGAAAAGTAGACTTCAGATTAAATTATTTTCTGAATTTATTTAGGAGAGGACAAATGAAACCTATCATAGGGCATTGGCTACAAACTGTTTTCTTGGATATCTTCAGGAAAAAATGGAGCAAAGGTATTAAAACAGTAAGTGAGAAGAAATTATAGCTATGGTTTAAAACAAAAAAGTTTTTCTTTTTTGTGGAAGACTAAAGAAATTATAAGTATGTTTAAAAAATTCTAAGGTAGTCATGGTAAATGTTCAAAGGTTCAGAAATGGCTGAGCTACTTGTATATGCACATACTTTTAATTCAGATTTTTCATATGTTTAAGTTTAAATAGTTTTAAAGTAGTTGCTCTAGTACAAAGGCTTTTATACATCTTTAGATCAGTTCTCCACTCTTTGAGGTTTTGATCACCTGTAAAACACTAGTTATAAATGAAAAAATATAGTCCTTTCAATTTTGAACTAGGAAGGTAACATTTAAAATGCTACATTAAGCTTTTGAGCATGGTATTTCTAAAAGGAAAGATAAATAAGAGAGTTGAGAAGAGTGCAAATAAAAGAGTGAAAGGTTTATAATGTCGGACTGCAGGAAAGCTGAACATACTCAGTTTGGGGGAAAGGAATGACAATAAAGCTGCAGGCTGCAAATGCATAAAGTGATTTCATGGGAAGGAGAGGGACTAATTGCTTTTGTCAGTCTTTAAGGTTAAATGAAGGAGTTATGGGGCTAAATGAGAAAACATAAAAGAAAGGAGGCCTTGATGCTTCCTTCTATAGTATTGTGTTTTCAATTACTAAAAGTTTCACTGAATAGTGATGCCATGGGTTAAATTATTTTTTGATGGACTCGTATGGTTCAGGCTATCTAAAAAACCCAAGTTTTAGTTGAAGTTGCCAACTTTCAGTAAGAAGATCAGGTGAAGTTATAAGGAGTAGAAACTATATTTTAGAAGCAATGGTTGCACATGTTAAAATGTTTTGGTTGTGTGCCTTAATTATTTTTTAATATTCTTTCTCTTTAATTAAGGAGGGCAAGAAAATAGCAGTTCTTCAGGGGAAAGCAAGAACATATCTTTCCATATTTTGAGAGTGCTGGGAAAGTTAGGAAGCAGTAATAAAGTAATAAAGCAGAAAAAAATGTATTCCCTCTGCACCTCTTCTTTATCTTTCTCAATTTTGGGATCCTTCAAAGCTTCCAGGGGAAGTGTATTGACATGCTTTTCTTAGTTACCTTCAGTGCCTCGGTAGTAATCCATGGCCCCTGGGGATCCGCAAATCGTGGATTGAAAACAGCTATCTAGATAATAAAAGCTGCAGGATAACTCATTTAAAAGTTACTTTGCAGAAATTATGATTACTGAGTCTCGCAGCAATATACATATGAATTGTCTCTTGACTTCGATGGAGTCAATTAAAGCCACTTAATTAGTGCAGTTAGTAATCATCTGCTAAAATTACAGACTTTCATTTCTGTTATGATTCATCTATTTTAATACCATTTAAAAAATGACCCTGTGTAGACAAATTTGGTTAAGCATTTTCTTTAGTTTGCAGCTTGCTTTTGCACTGAATGACTATTTTTAAACATTTGGCAGGCCTCTTAATATTTTAGACTTCGTACAGCAACATAATTTCTTGTGCAGGTCTCTATTTTTCTACTTGCTTATGGTTCCTGCTTTGATTCCTTGTTATCACTCACACTTAAACCTGAACTCTGAGACACGTGCATCCATTTTCCTTGGCACTATTTTTTAAAAAAAGAATTTATTAATCATGAAAGGCCAGCAATCTTATGGGAGACTGTTGTTTAATGCACTAGACTAGTCTCTTGGATTGCACTTTGATTTTGAAATAAATGTGCTCTCTTTCAAGCAGTTCCTGTACAGGGGAACCTGCTAATTCTGCATTTAACATATATGCTGGGGAAAAAGACAGTGGAAGAAGTAGACACTGTAAATCCCCACTGCCAGCACCATGCTGGAGAGGCAACGGACTTATTATTGCCTGGGAGATTGGCCTCACAAAGTGGGGTAGGAGGGACCTTGAATCATGCCAGGAAAGGGAATTATAGTAATAAAGCTTTTCGATATTGATTCCTCTTAACTTCTACAAGCAACAAAAAAATGTTTTCACACTTAGCAGGGATTCTGTTGTTGTATGCAATCTGAATGCTTATGTCTAATGTGTCACCTGTAGCATCCCCAAATGGGCAATTTTTTCCAACTAGGAAATGATTCTCCAGCACACAAAGCACTCCTATTGGATGTGGCTCACGTTTAGTTTCTGGAGTTGATTCTGTGATGGTAGAGCCCTTTAATTTTGACTTGCTCATATTTGTCAAAAAGTGGGAATCCAAATAAAGAATTATTTTCAAGCAAAGCATTTGTTTTGACAGTATTGAAAAAACAGAAAAAAGGACAGATACTATCCTGTGACAATATATCTTTTTATGCCTGAGAGTCATTGATTCACAGCTCTTCACATGCAGCATTCGCCTCAAAAATTGTTGACAAGAACAAGAAATATCTGCCAAGTTGACCTGAGAAACTCTGAGGGTTTTTTCTGTAACAATTATTCCATATTCATGCACCCATGAAAGGATGGGGCGGGTGGAAGATGGCTTTGAACCACCTCTGCTTTCCTAGTTTCTAGGTCCCTGTCAATACCAGACCAGTTTTATGTACCGGCTGTACAGCCCAGGAAATTACTGTAGCGCTCACGAGGGAATACGATAACAACAAACGATGCAGCCCATGAGCACAAAGTGCTCACAGGAGAGGAAGCAGAAGGTGCTCCAAAGATGTCCATGCAGCCAAAGCATCTCCTTGTCTCCCTTTGCCTTGGAGTCAGCCAAAGTACCTCCTGGGCACCTGAGTGAGCATTGTACAGCTGCTGAGACACAGAATGGATAAGGATTAATAAGAGTCCGACACGTATGTCCTTAAGAAGATGCAGAAGTGATTTTATAGTGCAATTCCACCTCCACCAACTAAAGTGAGCTGGCAAGTTTTATTTCTCCTTGGGAGGCTGGGGACACATTCTGGCTATGTGACATACCTTACTATTTTGCTGATATTTCAGAAACTCTTTACTGTTTTGCTAAGCAGCCTAGAAGAGTGTCTTACCTTTCTGAATTGAAGTGAATCTGCTGCATTCTTTTTTTGTGTTTTCTAGCTTTGTCGGTGTGGGTTTTTTGGGTTTTTATGATTTTTTTTTCTTTTTTTTCTTTTTCCCCCTATATAGATAATAGAAGTGTCTGTCCTTCACTGAAGAGTTTTGGTTCCCAGAGCTCTCATCATACTTAGTCTCAATTTGTTCAAAGTGGAGATCCTTAAATCTTTCACATAAAAACTGTGCAGGGAATTGTCTTCAGTCGGGCAAATTCTCTTCTCAGTTGCATGAGTGTATCCAGAGGAGTCAGACTGAAGTCAATAAGATATTTCAGATGATTTTGGCCTTGATTTTAAATCTGAATTTAAATTTAGATGCATATTATAAATGTAACCCAAATGAAATGTGATTTAAATAAGTACACTTGCTCAATAAATATATTCTTTTGGGTTTTAAGTATTTCTCAGATTTGAGTAATATAGAACCATATAGAATGTTCCCCTTACGTTTCATTTGCTTTACCTATGTGTGTACATGGCCTTGCCCTTGTGGGAAATGTGTCCAGGCCTGGGCTCCATAAACCATCACAGTAAAGTCGGTAAATGTATATTATATCCATGTGACAGACTGAAATGTAAGAATTGTTACAATACAGAGATCAATAACACATGTTGGAATGCTGTTATTAAATCTTGCAGTGCCTCAATAAATGAAAAACCACATCAACTTTCTATGAACCAATGTTTTTTAGAGGGAGAGTAAGCCATAGATCAAGCTTTGACAAATTCTGCTACTGTTGAATAGATGAATTTTTTGCTAGCAGCCTCCATTCCACCTATCGGAGAGAAAGGAAAGTAATTCATGCTACAGAGGCAAAGTGAATTTAAATGAAGCAAAGGAATGCACAGCTCCAAACAGCGAAGTTTTGACTCGGAAGCAACACTGCTCGAATATTGGTGCATCATAAATTTTAAAATGTGTTCATTTCTACGTAGGGATAATTCCTGTTTTAGGGGAAAAAAGATTCTTTTTTATATTTATGACAATCTGGAAAAATAAAAATTAAGTCCTGATGTCTTTTTGCATCCAAAATGGTCATGGAATTGCTATTCTATGGAATTTTTTTTCTTCACAAGAAGAAAATAGTAAAATTGTAAAAATTAAAATTTTCAGAATGCATTATAATTGCCATCTCTTTTTGCCAAGCTGTCCTCATTTCATAATTGGTTTGCCAATTGAAAGTTATTACAGATTTCATTTCTCAGGAGTTTGTTTTGGCTTTCTGATTGTTAATATGTGTTGATCTTGAGTATCAACTCCAGCTTTCATGTCCTTTATTTCCCTTAAGTTCAAGTTTGAATGTCTTATTTGCTCCTTAAAAAGCAATCGGTATTGCTTTATAGATGAATTCAAGAAAGAGATCTTGTAATGGCAAATTCGATCGTGAAGTGACCACTATCAATTGGACTTAAGTAATCAAGTGGAGCAACTTGGTTTGTTATATTTATGGACCAGATAAGACTTTTTTGTCTTTATGTCTGGTTTTATGCTACCGATATGTGTATGTGCTGGCAGTCATTATCAAAAGTATTTCGAAGTTACGTTCCTTACTGTGCTAATAAGTCCACATTAATAAGGAAGCCACTAAATTACTGGATATAATAATCAGTGAAATAGTCTGTATTTGTGTTAAATACTATTTGGAAATAAAGTATTGGTAGTTTTTAAGACTAAAAAGATTTGTTATATAGGTAAAAAAATTACACCAGTAATTTTCAGCCAGGGACCTGTTATTCCTTGCACATTTACAGGCTACTTCTAAAGGACCTTGAAAACCCATTGACGGTATGTTTGTACTCCTCCTAGAGCACTTCCACTGGAAGATATCTAAATAGATGCCCACAAATTAAGGAATGTTGAAAATCACCAAAGGTGAGTGCTTTTGAAAATTCTACTTTTTCTATAAAGATTTTATAACTTAAATTGAGAAAAACAATAAGAAATGTTAACTTTTTTTGTTTGACACTAATGTTTGTTTGAAATTATGCAGCCTATTTTCACCATGCTCCAAAATTGTTTATCCAAAACAGGATGCCTTGATTATAACTCTTTCTGTTTGTAGACTTCAGGAGAGGTCAGATTTTTCTATTAACACATATTACAAAGCTTGTCATTATTTGTAGGCATCTTCTCACTTATGGTAACTGCAGGATAAGCTGAAAATAATTTTTCCAAAAAGGTTTGAAATATGATATCCAGGTGAAAAGAAAAAGGTGTAATGATAGGAGAAGGACGTGTGGCTTTTTAGTCAAACACTATATTAAGAAACAACCCAAAAGAGGAAAAAACAGAGAAGAGGAGATGTTAGAAAAGATAAGCAGAATACTTAGGGGGATACTAGTAAATAATACTTAGGGATACTATTACAATATCTAAAAACATTTTCTGAAATATTGGTATATGCATATATAGTCCCTTATTCCCTGTGTATATATTCATTGCATGTCTCTATAAATCTCCGTTATCTCTATTTACTCGTGCTCCATTTTTTCCTGTACTTCTGACTGACAAGCAGAAGTAATATAATCTCAGAAGCTATAAAACATTACTTGATGGTTCAAGGAGTTGCTCCTAATACATGCCACAGAAGACAGCACAGCTAGATTGCCAGCTTTTTACTCAGTTATCTTACTTGCCTCCAAATGATGTGAAATCATTTTATTAAAACCCAATGTGAAATAGATTGGCTTTCATCAAATGTGCATTGTGGCCTAAGACATCAGTGGAGAATTTTTTATCAAAGGATATTCATTCCTCTATTAGTTTGACATTAAAATGAAAACTAATGCTTTCTTTTTATAAATAAGATCAAGAAATTTAGTCCCTTCCTCCACTGACAGGTCTTTATGGACACAGGATGCTAACTTGTTGATAGTTAATGATGTAACTGTAACTGACCTTATCTGCTTTCCCTGGCAAGTTAAATATAACAGTATATTGGTAGTGTCATTTATGCAAAGGACGAAGGGGCACAGGCTGGAAGGGAGGCAGGAGCATGGAAATGAAAGCGTTGCCAATCTCCTTCAGTGATGAACTCTCCTCACAGTCCTTGGTGAGTGAGAATTGCTCAGGTCGTTTAGTGCAGCTCCAAACCATGGCACTTACCTCCACACCTTCCCTTGCTTTTATGAATTTGGCCCTTGAGTGTGATGTAGACTGAGGACCCACTCTTCTCCAGCTGAGCGTGCTGTGCTCGCTGCTCATCCACAGGGTCCGTTAGCAGTAATGAGGTGGCTGTTTGCAGCTTCTCCTCGTGGATGAAGAGCCTTAATTCTCTCTCTGAATAAATTCTTCATGCTGGCCCGGCACTATGGGGACAGACCATGGGACTAATAGCAGTCATCTACCAGCTGAACACCTGGGAAATTGATGAGCAGGTACAATTTCAGATCAACTGAACAAGCTCCAAAATTGTCTGAGCCTTCTCCTACCTCTTGTCTAACACATTAAACCCAAACTACCAAAGCCTGGAGTTGCACTCCAGTGTCAGTGCAGATGCTCGTCTTCGGTAAGTGGGGGCGCATTGAAGATGGAGGTAGCATGCCACCGCCAAGGCCTCTTGCTCAGCTGTGGCCCTTCATGGCAATGGGGAGAAAGGAAGAATTTTACAATTAAATATGTTGCTAAGCTCTTCTTCAGGCTGCATTTCAAGTTTATAGGGCTCATTTAAACCACTGCAGTTTGTTGCTGTGACTACTCTGCCACTAGATGTGCAAAATTAAAGCTTCCTTTAGGTTGTTCTGCATGGTGCCTTCCTACCCACTTACCAAAAGAAAAAGCAAGGAAGAATTTTTAAGATGTAAACCTATTAAATGCAATAGCTGTATAGTCCCATACCTGCTGAAAATGATCTCACATCACAGGACAATACATCCAAAATGATACCTAATCTTAAATTAGTCATCCATGCCTGTGAAATTCAATGACTGTATGCTGAGAGATCCCATTATAAGTGATGTAAGTATGACTGGCTGGCCTGCTTATTTCTGCTGCTTCTCTGCCATGTCACTGTGACACTTTTCAAGTGTCTCTAGGCTGCAGGACAGCACCAAGTATTCTCTATATGAGGCAATTTCACTCAACAGTTAAAATAATAAGCCTTTTTCTAGTAGTTTCCCTATCTTTGTAAACTGAGGTGCCTGCATGTCCTGGTTTCGGCAGGGATAGAGTTAATTTCTTTTCTAGTAG
>NW_008794154.1:655532-656409 GCF_000699145.1 Aptenodytes forsteri | reverse complement strand
AGTCAAGGACTTTTCAGCTTCCCATGCTCTACCGACTGAGAAGGCTGCAGGTGTACAAGAAGCTGGGAGGGGGCACAGCCAGGACAGCTGACCCAAACTGGCCAAAGGGATATTCCATACCATGTGACGTCATGCTCAGTACATAAACTGGGGAAAGCTGGCCGGGGGGGCCACTGCTCGGGGACTGGCTGGGCATCGGTCGGCGGGTGGTGAGCAATTGTACTGTGCATCACTTGCTTTGTGTATTATTATTATTATTATCATATTATTATTATTATCATTTTATTTCAATTATTAAACTGTTTTTATCTCAACCCACGAGTTTTTCTAATTTGTGTTCTTTGCTTTTTCTCTCCCCTCCCACCGGGTGGGGGGGAGTGAGCGAGCGGCTGCGTGGTGCTTAGTTGCCGACTGAAGTTAAACCACGACACTGCATCTTCTCAAGTATCAGTGAGTTCGGTTAAAGGTTCTCATATCCTGCTGTCCATCATCAAGGGCTATGGAAAATGTAATTATTTTTGTGTATCTCATTTGAAAGGTTGGTCATCAGTCATAGCTGTTTACATGTCAAATACAACATCTGAAGTCCCCAAACTCCACCAAATAAGCACATGTAGTCAAAATATCTTTCAAAATGTGAAATATGCTACTAAGATACCTCTAGATTATGTCAACAAATATAGTACAGAGGATAACTCTTCCTATATACTAAATGTATTACATAAGCAACCATGAAAAACTTTGAAACACAAGATATTTGAAATCTCATTTGATAGAGACGCTTCTCACTAAAGCAATTTCTCTCAAAGAAATGTGGATCTAATTTGCCAACTGTGATTTGAAAGAAGAAATATATATATTGTTTTTTTGGTTTGGT
>NW_008794154.1:637790-655505 GCF_000699145.1 Aptenodytes forsteri | reverse complement strand
CAGAGCAGGGGAGGGGGAGAGGGGAAAAAAGTATTCAGTGTTTCTCCCATATTAATATTTCATCGAAGGGTCCCTGTAAGCAGAGATGTTCTCCTCCATAGATGCAACAACTCCATACATCACCAAATGGTTTATTTTTAAACCCTGTATAATACTGTATGTCATGAACTACCTCCTAATAAAATCTGACCGTAGCCAAATCTGTAATATCCAGTCATTTAGCTTCATCACAGATTCACTTTAGATTTTCTTTTTAAAGGTAGAGTTTTTAAAATGAGCTGGTAAGAAAAGAACATCTTGCCAAATGTTTCACCATTTTTCTCCATGTAGTGAATATGTTGTAAGACCCAGCAGCTGTGTTATTCATCTACATAACACGTTAACATGAGAGGAAGATAGCAAATTTTGGTAGGCTATCATGCAATGAGGAGTCCTCCCTTCAGGACCATTGAGACTTACTTTGGATTAACAGAGGTATTAATTTGAAGCACAATGGAAATATTTGAAAGAAACCATTGATTAACACTTTTTCTTAAAATTTTTTTCCTGTATTTTCCAGTTGCATTGATAACCAGAGATGGGAACATTTTCAGAGTGGTGAGTCCCAATTTTTACTGTGTGAAGCCACTAAAACTAAAAAGCACAAGCATTTGTCACACGTTCTGTGATTCTTTCTGAAGTCAAAAGAAGTAGCATAACTTAAAGTAAGATTTTTTTCTTTCATGATATTTTGAAGTACAGTTCTCAAGCCTGAATTTTTAAGAAACTCTTCTGATCTGATATCACTTGGGGCAAGGTGATGCCGAGTTTGTCCTTGTAATCTGTTATTTTAACGATGGTACTTTGGAGCCTCGCAAGCTTTCCGTTGTCACCAAGTACAAGGAAGATATGAAAAAGCTGGATAGGAATGACAGGGAGATTAATGGACCGAGAAACCCATGGGAAATCTCTAGCTGTTTTACTTCAAGGGCTTAACACTCATTTTGTACCTAGCCTCATGAAAGGAGCTGGTGTTGTCCATCTTAGATCACAGTGTTTTCTTTGTAATAATGTATTAATGAGAAGGGGAAAAAAAATGGAAGTGGTTGTTAACCTTAATAACTTATGTGTACAACAAAGCACTTAGTATTTATTATTTTTCTTGACTGTAAGTTTTATTTATGATACTGTTACTTCTTCCCCTTGCACAGTCTACCATTCTCTGTGTAGTTCAGTGCTAAAAAAAGAAACAAAATCTTCAACTCTTCCTAGGAAATTCTCTTTCAGGTTTGAGTATTCTCCCTCAGACTGTCTTTGTTATTCCAGCTATGTAAATACTTCATTTTGCTGTTGTTCACCTTGGATATTTAAGTCTCAACTTTGATACATACACAAACAGTGGCTTTGTTTGAAAGCAACAATATGAAAGTAGAATACTTACATTTTGAATCTAAATCAAAATGTATTTTTTTGCTATTTAAAATCCATGCTGCATTCTGTAGCTAAAGGAACATACTCTTTACAGTGTTTTGCAGATGCCAGCAAAGCCAGAATCACTCTCTAACTTTGCAGTTGCAACCTCTGTACATACCTCTCTGCGTTACAGGCCAGATGAACACATGCTGATGGGCTGTTTCCATGCCACTTTAGTCATGGTATTTTTTTTTTCCCTATATTTTGATTCCATAATATGATATATGAAACTAAATCAATAATGCTTGCTTTTAAGGTTAAGAGCACAGCTGAATAAATAATTCATAGGTCGTTTGATCAGTGTGAATTCAGAAAATATCCACCAGCAGAGAACAATTTTCTCAGATATACCCATTATTTGAAATTATCTGACTGTTATCTTGGGTAAATTTTTAAGTCCTTATTTGACCAGAACTAATTTTAAATAAGCACTTGCTATTTGTGCTCTGCTACTTATTTGTGACCTGCCAGCTCTGAGTCAACTTGTGCTGCCTGGCTGATTGGATCAGCAGCACAGCTCTTCCCCTGCAAATACTTGATGAACAAGCATGAATAAGCCTTAAAAAAAATAGTTCTTGGTTCTGGTTGCAGGAGGAAAACGAAGCAGGTTAAAACTTGCCTGATGTGAACTGATTTCAGCAAGAGATTGGCACTATTCATCCAGCTCTGGATGAACAGTCCCGTGCCTGCTACGTGGGTGTGCTTCTGTGGTGCTGGCATCATCCCTGGAGCATGGCAGCCTCTCCTGGTCACTCAGTCCATGGGACCAGGTTAGAGCTGGATGAAAATAAAGCATCCAAAATAGCACAGGCAGGATGAGCTCATGGATCTGCTTCTGTCACATTGCAATGCTTCTGACATTTGTATTTCCAAATTTTACTTTCTGGGGCTGCTGAGGACAGGTTTGTGCCACCTGCTTAAGGGATGCCTTGATGGTAGGGCAGCATAAATTATGAACAGCATGTATAATTGTATCTCTGTATTAATCTTGCTCTTGATGGATTGCCACTCCAAGCTGGAGTTTCCTAAGATGTTAAATGATTTTTGTGCAAAACCGAAAAACATGGATTCCCATTGAACAGTGTTGGCTAAAGCAGCAGGGTAAGAGCACATGCGCTTTCAGACCAGGCTTGACGGTAGGTTTGAGAGACTCCAACAGGACTTGTTTCTTTCCATTTCCTACCTCTGATTGTACCCATAATAGTATTACTTGGGGCTAATTCCTGCCACAGCTATGGACAGACTGGACCTGTCTGGACAGCATGGGGGCTTCCTACACCTCCTGGTAAGGCAATTAAGTTTATGTGGGGACCTGATGTTTAATTGAGATGGGGTGCTTGAAAGCATGCAGAACCAGTGCTGCAGCGCTACTCTCATGATGATTCAAGGCAAGGATTATTTTTGCATTTCAGACAAATTGTCAGCTGTAGATTCATTATGTGTGTGTGTCAAGCCTGAACGGAACTATCTGAGGAATTTTCATTCAGTGAATTGTTATTTCATCTGTAACCCAACACAAATGCTCTGTGTCAGAACTGCAACACACTCTTTCTCTGAAAACTGAAGTGAAATGACTAGCAAAGCATGCTTGCCAGAAGAGCATGAAGTGTAATATCTTTTGTATCATGGTTTAGAGAAATATGTGCAAACCCACAAAAACATTTTTCAAAAAAAGGAAAAAAACTCTTGACAGCATTGCTGTAGTTACCTTGTTTGCTCTGTGAAGAATGGGTCCATCCATCCTCTCACTAAACCCCTGCCTGACTGCAGGGTGGTGGTGGCACTTTGGCTGAGGTGGGATCTTTCTCTGCCTCCGCCAGGCAGGCAGTGGGTGGGTGAAGCGGTAGAGAAATATTCAATTTGTCTACTAAATGCAAATGCATAATGGCAAAGGAGAATGAAGGCCTGTAATCAAAGTGCTAATAATGGTACTAATACTTAAATATGCTCCATATCAAGCACTATGTTTTGTTAAGTTACATACATCACATTTTTGTAAAGCATAAATCATCACAATGTTTTGTTAAGTTACATACATCACATTTATGTTAAGAATAGCTGTTTATGGCATCAGCAAGTGTCTCCTTCTGGGACCTTCAGAACTTGTATACACTTTCTTGAAAAGTGTCATATGAATGGAAAAAATATCCATGTAATTAAGAGCAATGCAGCCCTTTTCAAGTGATATATTTTAAGGATATATTGTCTTGAGTAGTAATCTGTTATCCTACTTATTCTTTATTGGCACTGTGGAAACAATAATTACAAATGCATTAATCTTACTGCACTCTCTTTTAAACCATTCATTCTGGAGTATGTAATACATTTATCTTTCAGTCCCATGGGTCTGATCTGAAGACTGTTGAAATCAATGGAACAACTTGCAGTGATTTCAGGAAATAGTAGAAATGCATTAAAAGGATGTTGGGACACATTCAAGTTGAAGATATTTCTTGCAAGGTAAAGTTCAGCAAAATGTCTGTGCTGGTGAATGGCAGAATCCACTATAAAAAAATTTTTATTCAGAAGTTAAATGCAAAGATGGAAGCACAGTAAAAAGAGTCATTAATCAAAAGTTACCTAATATTCAGGCTTCACTTGCGTAGTTTCCTTGCTAGGTTTCTAATACACATCTCCACATGTAAGTCTGGTCCACATCATGTCTTTTGCCCCAATCACTTGTTTTTCTCCAACCTTGACAAGTGCTGTCTTACCCACTAAAAAAACCTGCTGATGATGAGTTTCCTAGTCCATTTCTTGGAGCATGTCATCTATCTCTATGAATTTTTAGTTAGGTTTTCTATTTTAAATTGTTTCAGAAATAGGTTTCTTTGTTTCTAGTGCTATTAACAGCTTATACATCCCTGAATTTTATTATTTCTCATTCAACTTTCCAAGTTTGATTCCTGCCATGATCACACCAGGACAACAGCTCCAATGTACAGCTAAGCTCCAATGTACAGCTAATAGATACACAGCCACAAAATCAGTCATGCAGTTCTTTGTTCATGTGCAAATCTACTTCTTTATCTTCTCTCAAAACTCTTAAAAACTTTTTTACTATAATATTTATATGTAAAAGAGAAGCCAGGGTGCTGATGCACTCTGACCACTTGCTTATCCTTCTGACCTTTATTTTCTTGTTTTGGTTTGCTTCTGTCTTGTCTTTTGTCTTCTATTTCGGTGGCAAATTTCTGGGCTGGGGAACTTCCCTTGTAAGAGATCTAATTCCTCGTGTCCCTACTCCATGAACAGAGCTCCAGGCACTGTATTTATACAGATTATAGATGATCTGTCATATGTCCTTACATAATGCATTCTAATAGACTTAAACTGGGAGAGCATTTTGCAAGTTATGTGTAGGAGCTTCATCATCAAATCCTATTTGTTTTTTGGATTTCTCTTCTAATTCCCATGAATCCCTTTGTAAATGTCCTTTTCTTCACAGAATAATGTCAAACAAATTTTCTGATTGCTGGGTATTGTTTCTCCTGGAACATGATGGATTCCTTTGAGGTAGGATTTGTCAAGTTTTTACATCTGCTTCTCTTGTCATGATTGAGAGTATTAGAAATATTTGGATTTTTGCATACTTTCTTTGTCTGGAGTTTCCTAAAATCTTTCCTTACGAATAAACTCATGGAGGTTTTGTTAGTGGACTGGGATGTGAGATATCTAATTTTGAACTCTGACCTTGAGTTCACTGTGATCTTGAATGTCTCAGGCTTGTTCTAACCACAAGAAGTTTTGCCAGGCATCTCAAGAGATAAAATTATTTTTAGGATATAGCCACGATGGTCAAACACTAAGGCATCCCAGTGCAACAGCAAAAAGTTCTTTTGACAGAATAGGTGACTTCCCCGATCAAAATAATTAATGATTACTAGGATAACTATTGGTATAATCAGTTTGCAGCTACACTAGGAAGACTGTGCTGGTACAACTGCACAGACAGAGGTCTGCATTGTGAATAAGACTTTAGCATTTCTGTATCTCCATTTCCAGTCTATAAAAAGGAAACTTTCTGTGGAGGAATGGCATAGTTATCAACAGACTCATTTTATATAATTAGGTTCTCTGGTGATGCAGTAAGAACTGACATAAAATACTAACCAGCCAACAGCCTGATAAACCACATAAGTGACACTGAAGAACAGAAGTAAATTCTGTATCATTTACATTCAAAAAAGCACCTCTGTTGAGCTGGTCAGCACTAAGTTTGGAATGCTATTATGCAAAAATGATCCAGATGTCCTGTGATTGAAAATGTTCCCACTGCGTCGCTCTGCTGGATAGATTTTTCTCTCACCTTGTTGCAAAGCCACTAAAACTGGTGAAGTTCCACATTGCTGATCTGTGGGATGTGGGAACTAGACCCATGGTAGAGCAGTATTGGTAACTATTTAGTTGAACCAACTTGTTGGATAGCCAGGATTGTTTTGAATTCAAAGAATGAACTATTCTTTTGGTCTACAGTTTATTACTAGTTCAGGCCTGTGTACCCAAGCCAGTATAATCCAAATAGCATGTGCTATACATACACTGGGTTTGCTAACTCAGGTCTCTGCCGGTGTAGATATCTCCATTGCCTGGCATGGACATGTCCTGTCATTATGGGACTCATCCAGACAATTATATCATCCTTTCTTCTCTAGAGTATGCTGTGCCATAAGCCTTCAGTTTATCTGATATTTTACATATTTTTAACTTTTTTCTTCAAATGCCCCAGTATTTGTCAGACCATTATATCTTCTCACTCTGCAAGTGTGATGACATTTCAGAGAACAGAACTAACAACCTATATTTTAGGTTTTACGCTTTTTCTCTCAGAAAACACGATTAAAACTATGTTCTCACTGTTCTGAAGGCTTAATTTATTTGTCTTTCACAGATTATTTAAAGTCTTTAATATTCAAATGTAAATATTCAAATATCAGTCCTATTTGCTGTGGATCTTAAAACAAAATCTTTGTTTCTTAAGTCTTTGTTTACAATAGAGGAAAGTATCTTATGCCAAAAAAAAAAAAAAAAGGCATTTGCAGTTCATCTTTTGGATAAGACTATTACAAACCTATTTGAAGCAAAAATCCAACGTACAAAAATGCATATTGTATTGCCTCAGGTATATAAGAATGAATTACAGTCTTATTTATTTTCCATAACAACTTAAGAATGTTAAAGAACAAGTTAAAAAGTAGTCACTTGTTTCTTTGTTCGTGGTTTTGTTGTTGAGGGGCTTGGGGGTTTTGTCTGGGTTTTTTTCTTAAAGTTTATCAAACAAGAATATGAAAGTAGGTCACTGCAGCAGAGTAAGGGCCTTGTACAGCAGAAAACAACCCCGCAGCCACCGGGGATGGAGCCACATCAGGCATGAAGTGTCACACTGTGGTTTCGGAGCTGGCTCTGCATGAGCAATGCAGTTCAACAGCTGTGGAGCCAGAAACGTTATCCACCCCATGGTGACCTGCTGCCCAAGGCACGTGCTGCTGCTTGGCCATTTCTGCACCCACTTTGGACATCAGCCTCATTCAGTGCCAGAGGGGCAGCACCAACCTTTGGTCTGCTCTGCTGTGCCAGGGGACCTGGGAAGGACAAGCTGGTCTTATGCAGGATCAGATCACTTAAGATTAAGTATCACTTAATGTTTGTAGATTGTTGAAACCTGGTCCTTCTACCATATGAAATGTTCTCCTCCACCTTAGACAGCTTTGACCTGGGATTTTAGGGGCTGAGTTTGTGAACTTCCATATGGGTCTAGAAATGGCAGGTCTACATATTGGCCACCATAATGTTTTGGAGAAGGCATTGAAGTACAGTGGTGAATGTTTGTTTTCCTTCTTGTTATTTCTTCCTTTTTAAATGTCTGTTATCTACAGAGTGGATGAAAACTCTTGGAGAGGATTAGCGCAT
Source organism: Aptenodytes forsteri (assembly GCF_000699145.1). Taxonomy (NCBI): domain Eukaryota; kingdom Metazoa; phylum Chordata; class Aves; order Sphenisciformes; family Spheniscidae; genus Aptenodytes; species Aptenodytes forsteri. The sequence continues at coordinate 648,143 of NW_008794154.1, read as the reverse complement.
GGGGGAGTTAGTTAACACCGTTTAAACCCAGGACAACATCTCACTTCTGTGCACAACTGCCTTGCCTTTGATCTCTGCAGGAGTCTGGAGTCCGGTGAAAAGAGGAGCAGGTGGGACACCGGAGGAGAGCTTCTTCCTTTGGAAGTCTGAATCCATCAAACAAAACCTTAGGACATTGTTTTAAATGCAGAAAACAAAGCGAAACCCTGATTTGGCACACTGCTTTGTAGAGTTAATTGGTGGAGTTTACAGATTCCCTAGAGGGTGACTGGACTGGAGAACAGAAATGCTTTCTTAAAATATTACTGTGGAGCCAGACGCTTCACTTTATATACCCTCCACTGCAGTGGATTCTTGTCACAAAATTTCACATCCAGGATCTTTGATAAAAGCAGGTAAGTTGTGAGTGCCTACTGAAGAGGCAGCTCCAAAACAATTTTTTTTGTGCATGTAAATATGGAGTCCATCATTGCAAGAAGAGGTAAGAAAAGGAAGACAGGCTTTTTCAAATGTAGCTTGAAATCCCAGTGATTAAATTATAGTCCGATCACAGACTGAGCAAGAGGATGTTGGTGAAATAAAAGTAAGTGCATGTAACTTTTCAGACTTGTGCAAGGTACGTAGAGTCAATGCCCTTCTTGACTGGACTGGGCTACTTGTCCAGATGCCTCGCATAGTTATGGGTATGCTATCTGAGGAATTTCACTTGAAATCTTAACTTTACGTAGGAATTTTAACAGTAATGTTAATGGTAGCTATAAATGCAAATGAATTTCACCAAGGCTAAGAAATTTGGCAGCTCTATTAATTTTCCTTTTTTCTAATGCAGAGTATTTTTGAAAATATTCTTAGAAATTCCCTGTCTTGAAGTAGTTCCTCATAAAGATAAAATAAACGTCCAGTTCTGTTACATTTAACAAGCAGAGAAATGCTTTATGAGTATAAATAAATGAACAGTGAATTTCTTATGTTTTATTTTAAATGTGTCTACATGTTAGGAGAAATGAGAGAACAGACTGACACCTTGCTTATTTATATTAAGTTGATATTTATATTAAGTTTTAAAGATTCTTTTTCACATGGAATCAGCTTTAAAATTATGTTTTCAATTCCCAGAGTATAACTGTTACTTTATGAACATTTGAATTTAATTACATTGAATAAATTATTGGTAAATTATATCTACTTTTCCATGGATGATCTGTGGTCAGACTCACTTTAGGTGCCAACACAGGAGCCATCCTGCATCAGATGTTATTTTTATTAATGTTGAAGAGTGGACATTTCATTTTATTTCCTTTTTAGTTTAGGTTTAATATTTAGTTTAATCTTAAATTCAGCTTTGATACTTAGTTTAACTTAAAAGCATACCAGTTTTGTTCTGCTTGTAGTTAGAAGGATGGGAAAGCAGCAAAGAACACCCCAGTGTTATTATTTTGATTATATCTCAAGCTTGCTTTTTAATATTTCAGTGCATCTTTTCAAAGCAAGGAAATATTTCAGTCCTCCTGACCTCTTGCTATCCTTGCTGAGACTGTCAATTGTCGTATGGCCACTTGTCCACCAGCCACTGGACTGACACCACCAATTAATCTAGTTTATGCCCCTAACTAGCCACCAGACTTGCAGACACCACAGACCTGAATGGGAAGAGGTGGTGATTGCACTGTAAAAGGCTGCTTGTCCCTTTTGCCTCTCCCCTGGAGAGATCAAGGTCCAAGACAACAGTGGTACAGCAGAGGTGACTCTGAAAGAGGAAAACCAGCACAGAAGCTTTAACTTTGCATGGTAGTAATCCTTCCTTATATTGTTGTGAGCCTGTTTCAAATTTAATTTCACAAGTTCAGACACATTTGCAAGTAATTATTTTCAGTGTCTTGCTGTTGCATTCAAATTTGTCAGTGCAACCGATTTTCAGTTTCTTTAGAATCAGATAATTTCTGCTTAGAGGTGAAGCCTCATTAGCCTTCACAAAACAATATAAAAGGGAAGTGTCTGAAATGATACGATTAGAGATGTGTACTACTTGTGAATCAGATAATTTCTGCTTAGAGGTGAAGCCTCATTAGCCTTCACAAAACAATATAAAAGGGAAGTGTCTGAAATGATACGATTAGAGATGTGTAAAACTACTTGTGGAAACACAGATACCTGACAAGCCATTAATGAGATCATTAAAAGTATCCAAAAATTCAATTTCATCTGAAAATAAGAGATTTGTTGTAAAATGCTTAAAAATATATTAAAAACCTGTAACTTAGTTTGAAAATGTACAGTGAATTTTACTTCTTAACGCTGGGCGTTGACTGACACAGTAGTGAAAGAAAAATATCAATACTTAAATTAAACTGAATGCAGGCTGTAACTTCTCCTAGCCACAGAAATATTTCATGTGTAAATTGTACAAGTACTTGCAATGGAAGTATACAAAAATCCCCTTAGGGATACAGTGGTGCGGAGACTGGAGGTCTGCTCATACCCAAAAGTATAGCAATTGTAAAAACGCAGTCTCGCCAAATGTATTCCTCAATTAATTTTGTCACGGAATTTTATTCTTAGAAATTAAGAGGAATTTCATCAGGTTTAAACCGGGTGGAGATTGGAGCCTGGCAAAGAAATCTCCATTTGCAAGGACAAATGTTAAAGCTTATGGCTTTAGACTTATGAATTTCTCTTGATCCCAGACTGGACAGCTCTGTTTCATCCATGAGGAGCCAGACCACCTTTGGACTGTTGAAGGAAGAGTCTTATCAACCTGGATAAAAATCAAATATTTACTAAGGTGCTGGCTCTGCATCAGGTGCCCTGCAAGCGTGGTGGGACGAGCTCCCTGGTGTGTTTGCATCTGAGCCACTCGGCTGCAGAGAGAGTAGACACAGCCCTGGCAGAAACAGTGGCTCCAGCAATGAAATCCTGACTGATGAAACTCATGGGGTAAGCTGTTGACCTGATCAAACGCTGCCTGAATACCCCATAGTGTGAGCCATGCCTGGGCACTGCAGTCGCTAATCATTGACGTGGCCGTGTCAGATGATGCTCCACGCGCTGCAGAGAGCTGGCGATCGATGGTCCTCACTGCGGTGCTCCAGCGGAGTGAAAGGTGGGGAATCAGCTCCTGCACACCTGGTCCCTGACCCAAAAGGCAGCGTTCGGTCTCTGAATACATTGGCTATCTGTTCAACGGACGCCTTGGCAGGCTGTTGCAGCTAATCTCTCTATTGATTTTTGCTTAGAAACACCTAGAGCTATTCAATCACTAATAAAATCTGAAGAGTTCAGTTTTCAAGACATTTAACTCATTTGGAGGCAAGGTTTATTTATTGTCTGATGGGCAATTGAATAGCTCTGCTCGTTAGTAAGTAAAGGCATCATACAGACAACTGACAACCGAGTCAAAATCCATCCAGCTACACTGAGCTCTAGCCCAGCAACTGGACTCAATTTGGGCTATTAGTGTCCATGCATCTGCCTGTTTTTCTTCCTTCTTTTGCTTCTCTTTTGGTCTATTTTCCCAGTTCAATGGGGGAAAAACCATCCATATATCTTTCTGAACCTGTGTTTCCTTAGCAGCAGACACTGCTATCATCAATACTGTGTGGCAAATCTCGATGGACCCAGTCTGAAAGCAATCAAAAAGTTTGCCTTTCCTTCCAAACTGGGTCCAAAAGAAAAAAATTTTGATTGCTTTCCATTTGCTTTCCTTGTCTTCCCTTCTGTTATTTTCTCTGCCCTACTCCAGATCCAGATGTTGTTTTGTCCATGGCTCGTTGCAGATTTGCTGAGAAGAAGCCAAGGTGAGACAAAGCTGTAGGTGCAAAGTTTGGGGGGGGATCAGATGTGCAGATGGGGATGCCTGCTGGGGTAATGTTCCTGCATCCCATGCTGACTGCCCTGGAAGCCTGCCCAGTTTGGTGTTTACCTCTTCAGGAAAGACAGAAATTACCAAACAACAAAGGCAGAGTCAACAGGAGAAAACAATCAAGGCACCTCTGTCTGGGGTAGAAATTATTACTGGCATAGGGAGAAGGCTAAGGTATGTAAATGGCAAGAATATGGGGAGACTTCATATCTTCAGATTTTTTTTTACCTTTAAATAAGGCCAAGTTTTTAGTAAAAAAATAATGTCTTATTTAATTGCAAGTCCCTCAGGGCCCTTGCAAAAAAGCTGTAATGCTATACCTAAAATATACCTACCACAAAAATGATATACCTAAATCTATATCAGATAATGTCTCACTATTCTATTTATTTAAATGATGAAAGATGGGTTTATTATGACTAAGATAATTTTCTGACTTTTTTTCTTTTACGTTTTCTTAACAGGGATGACATTTAGACTAGGGAAAAAAAAGTAAAACCAGCCATCAATAAGTGGTTTTATTGGTTAAATTTTAATGTTATTTTTAAGCAAATAATGAATTACTTTGACTAATAACTGTAGAGTCAGACATGATTCATTCTCATAATTAGGTGGACAGTCACCATCAATCCTGTAGTTTTAGTTCATCTGATTATAAAATCTTGTCTCCTTTTCCCATATAACATCTTACCAAATTACACCCCATGAAATATGACGTGCTTGCTGGGGCCTTTCTTGGAGAGTCCTCAGAATAACTTTTGCAATTACAGACCTACAGCCACGGTGGGTCAGAACCCAGCCCTGAGATTCAGGCTGGAGCCAAAGCTTGGGGAATATTAACAATCTGGAATAGCTTTTGGCCTTTGCAGATCATGGCTATTTTTGTAGAAGAGTTAAACCTAGGAAGCTTCAGATGCAAATCAATCTCTCTGGGAGGAACTGAGAACAGTCGAAGCACTTGCACTTGTTGAGCATATGCCAGCAACCTTCAAGAGGACTGAGGTAACATTACACTCCATTTAATTATTGCACATACGTTTGAAGAAAAGAAATTACCTAGTATGTGGCAAGAAGCTTTCACGTGTTCTAGAAAAGACAGGTGGGTGATTTCTCAAATGCTAGCCTGTATGACACTGAATTGAAATAAACATTGCAAAGAAGCTTTCTCACTTCTTTTCATGAAGACTGTCTACCCAGCAATAATGTTGAATATTTGAGGAAGATACAGGTATTGGTTTATGAGGGAAATTGGTTGCAAACTCTCTTATTTCAGTAATTTCTTTTATTTTAGAAAAACATATCCATGTACATTGAGACATTTTCTTCTATAGCTAAAAATGTATTATCTACCTTTGGTCATACTCCCAGAAGTAAGACAGACAAGTTATTTGAACATTCCTGGGTGTTTCTGCAATAGCTTGCAAAGTGTTTATCATATTGATGTGCAGGAGAATAAGCATTTATTTACTATCAAACCATATAGCTTTAGGAAAAAAAAAACAAAACCACAAAACTTCTTGGCATGTCCTAATAGTGTATAAGCATATCACTTAATGATGAACTGGTGCTGCGGGCTGGGTGGCTGTTAGACAGCCAACTTTCATTGCTCCCACTGCAAGAACACTCCTCTTATAACAACTGGGTCACCTTCTTAACTGTGTTTTTATACTGTAGTTCACACTTTTGCTTGTTGACAGATTTAGAGCACTTTGTGAAAGCAATAATTGGCCTGGGAATATAGCTGGCATGCTTCCCCAGAAAAGAGCTTGAATTGGATTGCCTTAGGTCTTTCATTAACTGGTAAAACTAATTCAATGTGCTACCACAACTGCCGTGCTGTTTCAGGAGCACACTGAAATCCTGCTGCAGGAATCGGGAGGACAGCGTGCACCGTTCCCCTTCCCCAGCCCTCCCTGGCTGCACTGGAAGTTTTTGGCAGTTGTTGCAAACATTAATAATTTTTAGCATCTATATAGTGGTTTCCCTCATTGGAACTCCCAAGCATCCCCCAAGTTGACATCTCTCTGCTGCACCATGGGAACGATCTGTAACTCCTGCTTCACTCAGGGGGGTGAGGCAGACCCATAGCATGTGGTTCATTACCCTGTGGTGTGTAAAAGCAAAAGTACAGAGACCTTTCACTCATCTGAAGATGTAGCCCATCACGCTCTCAACCCTTGGACTCTTATAAAGGATCTGAGAAGCCTCAGATGTCCTACGGTGCAGAGGGGAGTGCAGCAGGGACCCACAGCTGGGTGCTGGGGTGTGAGGGGGTGTTGTAAGTGCTGTCACGGTAAGCCCAGAGAAGGTGAGCTGATCCATCTTAATGAAGGGATGCTGAAGATGGGCAAGGAAGTCACCTGTCCTGCAGCACTCCCCATTCTTTGTCAGGAAAGAAGACAGAGTTGGCCAGTGGTGAAGACATTCAGCTGGGTTTTGGGGTTGGTTTATTTTGGTTTTGGGGGTTTGCGTTTTTTGTTGGGGTGGTGTTTATTTTTTGTTTTGTTTTTGTTTTTTTCCAGACTGGCTCTTTTATCTCTGAAAAAATAAAATCTCTTTTCATGAGTTTGTAGAAAGATGCTTCAGGAATTTAATGCAATAAGGTCATATTCTAGCTATTAATATTAATGCCTTAATCCTGGATTTGGAGGTGCCTTCAGAATAAAACTAGAAAATTGTGCACTTTTCATTTGAAGAGTTGCTAATAATACAGGAGGAGTAAAATGTATGCCATTTGAGTTATAGATATCAAAACCTCCTGTCTGAAGAAGTATCTGAGATGATTCAAAGATTCTGAAAGAAATCCTGTATAGGTAATCTTTAGATTTATTGTTAATTATTACAGAATTGGTACCTAAGGAACTAAAAAGGTTTATCTGTGCAATCATTATATCTTTTCAAAATGAAGACAGATTGGATAGAAATCAGTGGGAGGGTAAAAATAGAATTATTATGTAAAATTGTTTTGGAAAGAAATTAGTGCTTTTCCATCTAAGATGTCCCAGTTTGTTCCATTCTCTGAATGTGATTCTCTTTCCTCTGGGAGAAAAAAAAAAAATCCAACTGATTATCTACCTTATGCCTGGTTTCATTCACGGAAGGTAATTTTAGGAAATTAATTTCCCTCATTAGGTTGTATAACTCAATACTAATTTACTGAAATGATCTAGGGAAGGAAAGGTAGACTCATCTTTAGATATTAAGGTATTTCCAGGGTAAGAAACCCTGGAAGTTTATTATTTCTGTCAGTTTTAAGAATTTGGTTAAGGTGTCTGATTTGAAGGATGGTCTATGAAGTCCCTAATAAACACCCCTGCCCTGGAACACTTAAACTTTTTAAGGCTGCTATAGTATTACTCCCATAGATGCAGTACTGAATGATTCAAAACTAAGAACATGCCCTTAGGTTAGGCCATGTCTCTAACTCAGAAAAAAAGTCCTTATTCAGGAAAATCATGTATATGAAATATAATTTTTCCTGAAGTGCTTCTGAGACCTATATCCCTGAAACAGCAACAGCAACTAAAGAAGAAAAAAATGGAATTAATCCAGAACATCTTTCTGGTTATTTGGTATTTTTCAGAAGGAAATAAAACGAGAAGTACCACTTTGGCTTTTCACATTTGGGAGTGGATCTATATTGATAGCAGTTTGCTTAGTAAAGTCATATGTATTAAGTTATAATGTAACCCTTTTAATCATTGTTCCTGGGAAGAATAGATATTTCTATAGATGGTTCAGGCAGTAAAACTAAAGTAGTAAATTAAAGCAAAAGTAGTCATTTATATTCTATTAAAGCCAGTAGTACCACATGTATACCAGTTTTGCTACCAGCCCTTTCTATATAATACAAATACCTGACATGTATTAAATACTTCAACCCATCAACACAGAAGTGGAGAGAGTATGTGAAATAAAAATAAACAATTCAAAATCTTATCTGATATAACAGTTGAGATGGCTTCTGCAATTAGGTCCCCAGAAACTTTATACTCATATTTTTAAATATCCTTCAAAATTAATACAAGCATAAAATAAATATTGCTGGCTAGAAAATTATCACTAGTGTTATTCCCAGTGTTTTTACTGGTATGGAATCTGATCCTGAAACTTACCTACTTGTGCAATGACTTTGATTTTAATAAGAAATTTGCACATGGATGTACATTATTAAAATCTTCCTTAGGTCCTTCCCAAAGATTCTCCTGGTGAGGGTTTTCTACTCCAACAACCCTCACTAAGACTATTGACAGAGAGATTAACAATTACTTTGTTGAGCTTCAGTGAAAGCCATAGTTAGAAGTCCTTCAGAAGATGACATTATGGAAGCCACTGACATGTGAGGTAAAGTTTAATTGTGGATTAAAAACTGGCTAACATCATGTGAAAGAGAGGAAAAACTGATCCTCATGGCAAGAGGCAATGACGAGGTTCCAGCATTAATAGTGAGACCATAACATTTGTAGGATATCAATCTCTTAACATTTGACAAAGCTAGACACTATTAGAGGAACTTAAAAATACAAGGCAAAAGGGTAGTGCAGAGGCTGATAAATACATTGCTGAAAAATACACCTACACATAATTTTGGGCATCGATACAAGATTTTAATTTAATATGCATGTTTTCAAACTAGTAATCAAAGTCCTAATGTGCACAACGTATAAGCACTACAGTACAGACCACAGACTAGATGTTATTCTGCTGACAAAAGTAGATGCTCAACCAGAATACTATGTTAATAGCTAGTCAGTCTGTCAGAAGGAAAACATATAGACAAAAATACGGAGGTGTTTCAGAAATACTGAGGTAGGCAACGTGAAGCCCTGGGTTTCTCAGAAGACTGCTGTAAGAGCTGAGAGTCAAAAGATTGAGATAAGATGCTTAAGACAAGAAACAAATCAAAGGAGATATATGCTTAAGTTACATTTTCCAGTAAATAATTAATGATGTATTGAGAGTAAACTAGCTGCTGCTGTTTGCTGTTTTAAAATACAATTAGAACATTAAGTTGTCAAGCACACAATTTAGTACAGGAGAAATACCTATGTATTAAAAAACCCCAAACCAGTAATAGTAGAAACCATTGCTGTAAGTTTACGTGTATCAAGGCCCAAAGTTTAACTGGGGCATAAAGTGGTACCTGGGTGCCTGGATCTGGATCCATCCTCGGCTTTTCTGAAGAAATATACATCAGCATTCTTCAAGGCAAATTTCACCCTCTAGCACTGGGTTAGAGGCTAATTTCCTCGCGGGGAGGGGGGGATCATTCTTTTGATTGCATTTGCCTATGACAGGGTTTCTTATAATTTTCTATGATGGATTTGTTGCTGCCCGCTGGCAGGAATAGAGTGAGGTGGCAATGAGTCTGCTGTAGTAAGGAAATTCTTTTATCCTGTGATATATTTCTTGAAAAGGAACTGTAGATTTGGTTTATACATAGGCTGACACATCATATTCAATCAACTAATAACCAACATAGACTGTAACAGAAAGAACACTGATATTGTGGATAAAAAAATACACGTATTCAAATATCTTTTATTTCTTCTTTGCATTCACATTTAGAGATAACTGTAAGTGGTAAGATATCCAAGTATAAAATTGTCTGGAAAATTTGAACATGGTGTTTTAAACTTGGATTACAGTCAATCCTTGACTGTAAAGACCTTATTTCCATTAATGTGTTACCAGAACTGTGCTGAAGGGCCAGCTGTTAAAACCCTGTCACTAGCTCAGGGAGGAGATGGGAACAGTTATATTTCCATGCTCCTGAATATGAATAAATCCACCTGTTAGCTCCTTTCTGCTAGAGTGACTTCTCACTGGGACTCATAAGCATACTTCACAAGAACAAGGTTGTGGGGTTTTTTTCCTTTGGAGAGAACAGGCTGCTCCTCTACAGGGTATTCACCCTTCATCCCAGCTCCAAGTAACATAAGGACCACAATGAGTCATACACAATACACACAGGCCAAAATTTTCATAGTTGGATGCTGAAAGGTAACTACTGAGATCCGAAGGTCCAAAAAAACCCAAAACCAAACCCCAAACCCCCACACCCAAAGTATTTTAGTATAAAACCCTACTAGTAAAATTCAGATCCTTGATGCACATAGTACTAGATTGCCACAGATATCTGAGGTTGCATCCAATTTTGCCGTGGGCTTGCAGACACTCATCTTGGAGGAAAAAAGCCATTCATAGAATCATAGAATAGTTTGGGTTGGAAGGGACCTTTAAAAGTCATCTAGTCCAACCCCCCTGCCCATGGGCAGGGACATCTTCAACTAGATCAGGTTGCTCAGAGCCCCGTCCAACCTGACCTTGAACGTTTCCAGGGATGGGGCATCCACACCTCTCTGGGCAACCTGTTCCAGTGCTTCACCACCCTCAGCGTAAAAAATTTCTTCCTTACATCTAGTCTACATCTACCCCCCTTTAGTTTAAAGCCATTCCCCCTGGTCCTGTCGCAACAGGCCCTGCTAAAAAGT
>NW_008794154.1:620914-635779 GCF_000699145.1 Aptenodytes forsteri | reverse complement strand
CCAAGCAGATCCCTGAAGAGGCCAAAGTCTGCTCTCCTGAAGTGCAGGGTAGTGAGCTTGCTGTGCGCCCCCCCCTCAGTGCCCTAAGGATCTTGAACTCCACCATTTCATGGTCGCTGCAGCCCAGGCTGCCCTTGAGCTTCAAGCTTCCCTCATTAGCTGATGCCTAAAATCTCAGTAAAGAACCAGTTTTTACATGACAGGAGCATAACAAAAAAAAAGCCATAAAAACAGATACTCTCACTAATATAAGGTAGGGTAATGAGAGATTTGGACTTGAGGTCTAAAAGTCAATACAGAAGGGGAGAAGTTGATTAATGATCTTAAACTACAGTAAGTAATGACAGAGCTTCGAGAAAAACAGATTTTGCTGAATATGCTTTCAGTATAAGAAATGAAGCCACAAGTTGAGAGTAGAACATTAAATATATATAAATGATGAGAACTGGGAATACAAAGAAGTGAAAGACAAGTTAGTGTGTTACATAAAACATTAACGAATGGTTAGCAACATTTTACAGTTAAAAAGAAGAATTTTCTTTAGCCTGTACAGGACATCTATGTCTGTCCCTTTTCATTTTGAAATCTACAGCACGTATGGTCACTAAATTTATGCATTTAGTACATACATATGTACACATGCACACTTGCATATGTACACCCCCCACCCCCCACCCCCAATTCAGTATGACAGAGAGGCATAAACAGAACGTATCAGACTGGGAAAAGACATAAACACTGACATTTTGGGCGTTTTAAAATCCCTGGCTGACTTTAGTTGGACCAAGGTTTTATTAGTGATAGCTTGGAGCAGTCTGCATATTTTAAAGTATTCATATAACATACAGATATCTGAAACTGAAGCTAAGAAAATCTTTATGCTCGTGTTTGAATGGGACTCTCTCATGCCTAAACTAAGAACGACTTTATGAACTCTATGTTCGATATCATTGTGATGTTGTGTGAGGTTGAACACATGCAATGACAAACATATGCACATGGATAAATGTGTGGTGTTTACTACAGCTGTAATACTTATCTGAAATGATGCTAAGTTTTTTTGTCCTTTGGTTTAAACTTTTTTTTTTAACTTAGATTTTTTTACTGTTGCTACCTTATTGTTAGTCTTCAATGTGGGCTGAAAAACTCAAGTGAAAATACTGTCTTGCATATTTGCTACTTTAAGTAAAGCATACAAGTTTCTTCTAATCCAATGCCTTGATTCTGACTGCTTCATAAATAAATAAAAGATTGCCTTTAACATTTTAACAGTCGTTAAAGCAGCAAAAGAGATAAAAGAAAGTTAAAGGGCATGAAAAGATTGAATTAAAGCATTTCTCAGCATTTTGATGACAAAGTTTGACCATTACAAGGAATAAATCAATTTGCAGTCACTGTGGACAGCTAGCTGAGACTGAAGCTGAAACTGCTTCGTTGGGAAATGTGCTAAAATATAAAAGGAGTCATATTCCTTATTTTGTGTGAAGAAACTTAGAAGGGATTTTTAGAGACCAGGACATATGCAGACCTTTTCCAGGAAAATGAGAAGGGAGAAGATCATGTATGCTCTAGTTCTAACATTTCTCAATTAATGTTCTAAAAATATTTCATATTTTTTAGAATTTAAAGTGAAAAGTGTACATCAGTTATGAAAATTCAATCATTTAGAAATTGAACACGGTTTCATACACATTGCTCTTCCGTATTTTACTCTTAAAGGAATGGTGGGTTCCTAATCAAGAGTCCCAAATCCATGAACGTCTGACTGTACAAGTATTTCCCATTCACAGCTGTCCTCCTGCTGCCTCTGGTAAGCTAACTCATTTGAAGGTGTGATCCAGATCAGATTCAGAGTTCATACAGTAAAATCAATCTGAGATAAAATAGACCCATATTTGTTATATTGCTCTAATGACTCAAGAAGTAAAGTCCCTTTGTGGAAAGATACCTTTGAACGTACTGAGGACCTTAAGTCCTTAGAAACCCCCTGGGGCTTGTTCCTTTAAGCCATGTTTCCCAGTGCCTTTAGGCACGCAGAGAAATAGAGCTGAGCTTACATGGGTTTGCCAGGGTGCCTGGGCAATTTAGGACAACCTCTATTTTTTTCCAAGCTCTACCTTCTAGACCTAGAATGTCTTCAGGAACATGTTGCCTACGACTTTACCTGTCCCTTTTTCTACAGTATAGGGTTACAATTATGAGTATTCTGCTCTATAGCTGCCTTCTATGTTGGTCCCTGTCTTTCATGTATGGCTTTTGAAAATCTTCAAATCAACTATCATCCTGTTTAGGTACCAAAATGACTTTTAAGCTTCTGATCCTTAGGTCATTTTGAAAATAGGATTTTCATTCTTCAGATAAAATACAAAAATATTACTCTTGATATATTACATTTTTTTTTCCTTCCTCAGTTGCAATGTAAAATTTGAGGTGTAACTCATCACCAGGATCCCTGTTGTGCTTTGGAAATTGCTTGCATACCTGAGGCTGCTCTCTGTCCCTTCTTTCTCATGGACAGATCCAGTCCTTCAAGCCAGGGCTGCAAATTGCAAGATTGCAAGGTCCAGTTCTTTAACAATTATAATTTGTTTTGTTCCCAACTAATTTGTTGGGGACAAAAGCAGCTCAAAGAACAGGAAGATACCATGGAAGACCTCAGGAATATGGCTATGATCACGTCCATTGGTTCTGATGCTCTGAAAAGTCTCCATGTTTTTGCATCCACCACAGAACAAGAAAAAAAGAAAAATAAAATACTCTTCAGTTGTAAAGTTGGCACAGGAATCTGAAGTCCCCTCTTATCATACTAGTGGAAACGACAGCCTAACCTAACCTCCAAGGATGGAGTTACACACTTTTGGCCACCCTCCTCACTATGGCAGTGTGGGGTTTTAATTTGGAACATGGTGCTCAGCAAATTAAAAAATACATAACTTATTTACTATTAATAACTTATTTATTACTTATTAATAAACAAATAAGAAGCACCATGAGATGCTGAAGAATGTCTCATGGTGCTACTGGAACCAAGAGAAAAATGAATGGCATTAACTGCTGTGGAAATTATCCATGTGCCTTTGCTTGTTATCTGCATTTTCTCTTAGGTCAATATAAACATCCTGGCACTAAGTGTCTCCTTTCCGGCATGAGCTCTGGTTTGCAGAAAGCTGCTCAGGGTTTCACCTGTGCCACTGCTTCACAAATGTGGTGGGACAGTTTGTCCTTCAAGACCTTGCTTCAGTTCTTGGCCCTTCAGTGCCAGCTCTTGATTATAGTTTATAGCAAGTTCCCAAAGTGTCACTTGAAGGAGTGTCATGAAAAAGTGTCACAAATCTGTTGAGTGGTTTATAACATGATTGGAAATTTTCCTTTTTTTTCTCTCATGTTTTATCATTTCCTTTTTATTCACCAAGACTCCCTAAACAATTGCAGATATTCTGCATTATTCTCAGAGTCATTTACTGTCCTTATTAAAATTTTGTCACATAAAGGAAGAGTTTAATTCCCCATAATCATATATCAAATGGCAAGCTACTCCATCTCCTCAACCTTTAGAGTATTCTGTAATTGGATTATCTGGCAATTGTTGTTCTCCCCTTGTGCAGCCTCAGCAGCCTGCAAGGAAGGGGAATGGCCAGTCGATGAAAATACAGCATTTTAAAAGGTTAGTGTGGTTAGTCAGGCTGGGGTTTTGTTCTGCCCACTTGCTAAATCCGGCATGAAGATTTTTTTTCTTTTCTGTTGTTTTATTATCATGAATCAAACTTGAAATAGACCAAACTCAGGAACAACAGAAATCAATTTGTATGGTTCTGACTGTAACAAGAGAGAGAAATAGTGAGGGGTGCCTATTTTTCTCTGCTTTATATTTCATGTGTGTGTATGCTGCTAATTGAAACCCATCTCCTGGGCTCCAGTTGATGGTGCTACAAACAGGAGGAGTGCTCCTTCAGCATGGTAGCTAAGGTAATGTCTGTTTGAATTTGAAAAGGTTTAACCTACCTCAGACACCAGATGAAATCTTTTATAGCATATGATCCATGGGAACACTTAAAAATGGATTTCCACATGCCAGAACACTCTTTCAGTGTATTGAAAGAGACTGACTAAGGTACTGATTAAAGCAATCTGGAAAGGCCTGGGCTTTCCCACCACTCCAGCCTTGGAGCCGTGCAGAGGAGAGCTTCTTGGCTGCTAAAGCAAATAGGTATGGGACTCTTGCGTTTTATCAAAGAAGAAGACATACCAACCGTCCTTCAATGTAGCTAATGAACCTTGGTGATTTAAGCTTGGCTGTATCTCTGCCCCCATCAGCTGAAGGAAGGAAAGGCGGTTGCTTTCTGAAGCGGGCAGGGCTGGGGAGATGCTCTGGGTGAGATGAGGGACCGCTCTCCTCCCAGCTGACTGAGCAGCCCAGCTTTGCTTGTCTTCTGGGGATATGTCCCAGTGCTCCTTTGAGAATAATGTTTGGTGATTCCTATATACTTACAAGTATACTTGCATACTTAGAAGCTAGTGATTAAAGGCTCCTTTAAATAATGATGCATGGAAACTAATAATTAGCTTTATATATGTGTGTGTATATATATATTTTACAGCTATGATATATAGGCTGTCTTCTTCTCTCAAATATATAGCATAAGAACTATTTCAACCCTGATGCAGAGAGAGTTTTTACGGTAAATTGTGGTTCTCAGTGTTAGGGTTCTATACATACTGCTAAACTGATGTTCTCTGGATCTCTGTCTATATGCTAGCAGCACAAAACATCAAAGTTATACTCCAAACAAATGTCTGGCCACCATTTCTAAAAACACACTGAAATATTCTGACTTCAGTTCCACAAATATTTCCTTCCTGATCTGTACATGGAGCATATTAGTGACTGTCTGGGAGTAAAACTCCGATTATTCATACATAGCCTAAAGCCCAGTAGTCACATTCAGTGAAATCATTTGCTTAACTGTGCGCTGGTTGTGGTTGCCTATGTAATTGGGAGAGATGGTAAAATACTTAAGTGCTTCTAGTGAGCTTTGTGTCAAAGTTATTTAGTAATAAATTTGTCTTCAGCGTTGTGCTATGTGCTGTTATGGACCAGGCTAGAGTCCCTTTTTAGAGCACAACCTTAATTTCATCACAGATGAGGAAATATCCCTGATGCATATCCCTCCAAGAGAAGTTTTTTTTTTTCTGGGCTAATTGGACAAACAATGACATTTTGAAAAATTAGAGGTTTTGAATGTTCCAGAAATATTCCTAGTATATTTTTACTTCCTCCTAACTCAACTGTGTCTTGACCTAAAAAGCGCTTAACTTGCTGTGTTGTGATGTAATTTCTTTGGGCACATTTAGCGCAGGTGAGTTTGGAGTGCTTCGGACGTCTGATTCCAGCACGCCCTGTCAATACTCAAGGGGAGGGATATTATTTTCTCTTCCCACACCCATTTCAGTTTAATTAAAAAAAAAAAATCCTACATTTCCAGCATGAAAACCATCAATACTCAAAATAGGTGAAATCTATTCTTCTGTTCGTGCTCCATGTGAGACTTTGAGTCCTATTGGGGGCTGCGGTGGTACAAAACGATAATGTCTCCATTTATTCTGGGGTAATTTAAGAAATAATCCAGTCAGCATATATTTCCAAACATCCTTTAAAAGAACGTGATTTCATAAATATAACTCTCTCTAGCGAAATATTGTTCAGTGCAAAATGATTCCACTTGGATGGAGTCTTACAGGTGTCTTAGAAACGTTACCATTCCAAGGAGGAGATGTTTACAATTTTTTATCAGGCAGTTTTAATGTCTGGAGGAGGCATGTGACTCTTATTTTTAGGTTCTGTCCTTTTCTTCTGTTCCCTCCAGCTCCCCCAATATTGGTGTTTCCTTAGAAACCCTGGCTGTCAGATGGCATCATAAAAATATGAAATGACACTGAGCTGTCATTTGGGGGAGGTGATTATTGTGCATACAATGTGTTTTCTACTGCTGGCAAAAATCTTGGGTTTAGTCTTCTTCCTGAAAACAATAATTTAAGTCAAGATTTAGGAGAGGGAGGAGCACATCTCTGCTTCCCTTTGCATACATTGTTGAGAACGAATATTGCTCTGAGGTCATTGCTATGCAGAGATACAACCTTTTTAAGTCCTGGGTTGTGCTCCTGATGCTGGATAGATTTGTTGTAATGAAAGCTGTACACTAGGGTTGTATAACTCTTTTGAGGTGTTTATGTACAAGCTCTCCCAAGGGTGATGTTTTATCAAACCTTATTACAAAAACTCTCCTCTCTGCAAGCTATCAAATTCTTAGTGAGTTATTAAAATTCAGTATTGTGCCTGGTCAAGGATAAGCTGAGGCTGTCTTTCATACTCACGTAAGTAAGCTATAGTACCTAGAAATTTCCAGAAGATTTTATATGAGCCATAGGTATCCTGTGCTGTGGTCATCTATAGGGTCCTGCATTAGGATGGGTTGAAAGGATGTTTGCTTTTTTTTGTTGTGTTCAGATTTTTTTAAATTCTTCTCTGCACTGCTTGTTTGGAAGTGCCTTGATTTACCCTTTTTCCTGTCTCCTTTCCCCTCTGTGTCCCCCCAAAACCCCTCTTCTGCATTACCCCTGGACTCCTTGACTCCATCAGGCAATGGAGCTTCTCTAACTGGGTTGGGAAAATGAATTAGGTTTCATTACTGAAATGTGCCACTACTACTGATTGCATTAAAGACAATGAATGCTAGCTGGGTTTTGTGGTTGTTATACATTAAAAATCCAAAGCTGGTTTCTTCATTGTCCTGGAGGTGAGGGAAAGAAGTGAGGAGAGGAGGTTCCTGGCAGAGTATTTTCCACCGGAGACAGCCAGCCTCTCTGCTGTCTTCCTCTACCTCTTCTAGAACAGATGAAGCTTGGTGTAGCAGCTACAGCCTCAATATTGACAATCTCTCCCCTTGCACCTACCAGCAGATGGGAGAGTGGTGGGGCAGTCAGAGCAGGAGCAAGTCCTGGATGGACCACTCATGAAGTCAACCATTATGCAGACTCATGGCAGTCACCCAAGCTCACACTCTCCCCTGTGCCCTCAGCTGGGCCCTGTGTGGATTTTGCCCAGACTTTGAGGTGTGAAGGTGGATTCTGTTTTGTTTGTCTGCAAATATATAAACTGCTGACATCCTCTGTGTTTGAAGATTATGATCCATGAGATAAGCTCAGGACAAATCCATGGCAGTGGCAGCGCTGTTGCTCTACTAGAGGGTTTATTTTGGTGGGATGTGCCCAGGGAACGTGGGACAAGTGTTGGAACTCCCACCTAGTTGGGTTTAACCCCGGCAAGCAGCTAATGCATGGTTTACAGATTACTTAAGATGTGATTTACAGTGTGATAACTGTCTAGGTAGTCAGGAAGGATTTGCACACCGCAATAGTTTCTTCTCTGAGTGAGGGTTAGCGGCGCTGCTGCTTGGCTGCCCTGAGCCTGTGCCTTGCCAAACATCAGTCTGGGTGATGGGGCAGAACTGAGCTGCCACCGCCACCTGCCCAGATTTATGGATGCAGCTAAGGTGTATGGGCTTGTCTTCAAACAGGCAGGCATGTGCGTAAGGACACACCAGGCGACCTGTGACTGAAGGAGGGAGCACCTATCCATTTACATTTTCTGGAAGTCTTGGAGCATTGGTCTGTAAACTCTCTATCAGGTGTTACCTGACAGCTTCTAGGAAGAATGTTCTACAACATCTATAAGTATTCCCAGGCAATCTTTGCCTTTACAGGAAGAGATATGGTTTCTCGGGTTCTTGCATTGGTTTGCTATAGACTTGTTTGCTTAGATAACACTTCATATAACCAGTCTAGACTTGCACAACTTGCTTATTTCTCAGGTTTTATTCCTTTTCATTTTGGTCACTTTGCCTCTCGGACTCCATCCATTCAATTTTATCCACAATGACACAAGACTACTTTCATAGCATTTAGTATATACACCCTGACTTGTCCTTATTACCATATAACCTGTGTGTAACCTCAGTTACAGTGTCTGAACATTGCACTGTGAAAGTGCCTCATAAGCCGGACTGACGTAACTGCAGGCTTCTCCTGATTTTATTTTTTTTATTTTTTTTTTCCCTGAGTGCTCACCAAAATGAGCTGTTGCATTCAAATCAAAAGCCGTAACTCCTGCTTTGTCAGCTGAGTTGTAGTTATGGAAAGTGATTACTCTGTTTTGGTACAGGTCTTTCTTATGCTTTCGCTGTTGATCTGTGAATGTCACTTAGAATTTTAAATATACATTAGAAACTTCCTTCCTCTATTTTTCTGCTGGTGCTTATACTTAATTTTTTGAAGGTTTATATCTGTACCTGTAAGGTACTTTTTATCTTTCTAGAGATATATGTGCCATTGACAGTGTATACATCATAGGTTTTATTCATTTGTGTATTATTATAGCCCATAAAGGGTTGGTTTAATAAGATGTTTTTCAGATTCAAACTCTAAATGAGCCCTCCAAGCCATCAAGCTGATACTTGAGATTTCCTTGAGAGAATAAAATCTCGCTGGAAATCATAGTACTGAATAAACCTGGAATTTCAAATGCTCTACTGGTGGGAGATGCTGCTGGATCTGTAGGACAGTGCTCAGGGAAAAAGCATTTGATCACAACCTGTAGTAGCTGCAAACATGAACTGTGTGAGTGTATGTGAGAAGGCGTAAGAAGTTGTGAAATGAAAATCAGAGAAACTGAGTCATGAGACATGGAATTAAAAGGGGATGAATTAAATATGTGCAACATCTTTCTAGTCTATTGCCTGAGCAAGGAAGTGGGTAGCACAGGTAGTCCCAGGGATTTTTTTATTCATGCAAATGTAAGCCAACAACATTACTTGCATGTAAGTGTGAGTTAGGATTTAACAATGTACCCATATGTGACATAATGATGTAGCCCTGTCCGTAGGGATTTAAAAATAAATTCATGAACAGAAGTACTTTCTCATTTAATACCTATGTATATATATATAAAAATACCAGCAAACCCCATTTATCCAAATCTGTATATCAATTGCACAAGTGTTGAAAGAAAAAAAAATACCCTGCCTTTGAAACAGAGGAATTGCCATACTGGACCAGGCTGGAAATGCCCTTATTTTAACCTCTGTTTCTGACAGTCGTTCCTTAGGAAGGTGCTAGAAACCCGTCATGGACAACTGGGGAATGATTTTCTCACAGGGAAATAGTTTTTTTCCTCCATCAGTTAGCAGCTGACCTCTGGCCTGAATCACAAGGTTTCATATCTTTGATACAATTTTTTTTTATCCTAGATAATGCAAAAATCTCAGACCTTCCAAAAACCTAAGAAAACAGACACTCCTTGCAATGTTCCAGCAGTACAAAAAGGAAAGAAAAGCATGTTTCTTTCTCTTTTAGTTCTTCCTCTACAGAAAATTTCAGATCAGAAAGAATCAGAGAAAAATACTTGAGAAAAGGTCACTCTGCTGAGCTTCTTTGAAACTCGGATGAAAGAACAATGATAATCCCATTGTAGAGTAGCGTTAGATGCTTTAATTCAATCCTATAAAACAGAGTCTCTCCAGGGGACTTCTCAGCCACAGACCTCACAGAGACTTGCCTGCCCACAAGTTTTGTGCTGGAAGAGTAGATGCTGGTGGCACCTCGAGCTGCTTGCATTGGGCAGCTGATGCCAACCTGTCAGCATGGGGAAAAGGGACGTGATGGTTTTCTTGGGTGATGATGTGGGAAAACTGTGTGAACATGGTGATGCTGAGGAAGAACTGTTCTATTCCAGCAATGTGATACGAAGCCTTACCTAAAGTAAATTGCAGCTTTTGTAGACTTAAGATTTATTTTTATTTTTTTTTTAAAGAAGCAACATAGCACAAATAATTTAAACCCTTGTTCACACTCCAGACTGGATAATGAAAGGGCTCATAATAAACCCTTGGCTGTGCAGCCCACCCTGTTGGGGTGCTAATTTGGACAGTGATGCTGTGCCAGCCCTCTTGTAGGTGGGAGGGGCATTCGGTGCCTTCTCCTGCTAGTTGAACACTGCGAGGCCAAGAAAGAGATTTTTATTTTCCATTTGGATAGTTAGATTCTGCACTCTCTTCAATTACAAACCTCAATTATTTTAGGAAGCACACCTTCAGTGCCTGCAGCACAAATTCTATGCCAGTGTTACTAGGTCAAATCTGATGTCCTCTGTTTATGTTTATTTTATAACTGAGCAAAAAGGGTCAATTTTGGTCTGTGACAAAGTTCATTTTTCTGTGAGTAAACATTGATACAAAGGGTTATAAAGTTATCACTTTGAAAATGTCTCTTGTTATAGTGCAAATATTATGAATTCTTTCTTTCTTTTTTTTTTTTTTAGCTTGAATTAGAAAACACTGAGTGCAGCTATCTTTGGTTCTCTTCTCTGACATGGCTTTGCCAGTCTGTAAATTTTCTTTCAAATTAGTAGACTGAGTTTTCTTATCAACCCTTAGCCAGTTGCAATTACTGTCACTCTTTTCAGCTGAGTTAATAGGTTTGTGCCAACTAAACAGAAATTTTTGTCATAAATTGGGATTTTACTGAGTGCCCTGAACTCGCTGATACTGTTTTAAACATAAGAGCTGTTTTAGAAGTAGAGGTGGCAGGCACATCTAAACTTTGTTCTTTGACTTCACAAATTGCGCTGGACAATTCAACAAAAGCTTGAGTGCATAAAGGATTATTTGTCCCTCATTTTTGTGAGGGATTATATTTTTTGAGAATAACAATTTAAAGTAGAATAAACACAAGGCAACATGCACAAGATAGAGCTTTTGAAAAATGTGCAGTTCAAATTTATAGTCTATTGGGAATTAATGTGAGGTCATCTGAAATGCCATTAAAAGTGTTACTAGTCACATATTTCCATTACCTGTTGGTCTATACATGTACAGTACAAAATGTAAAGTTTTGATAATGCAGAAATATATAGAACTAAGAAGAAAATACATACAGACCCCAAGACAGCTAGGCTTCCTTTGCCATGTTTTCTCACTAATATTTGCAGGAAAGGATCAGATATGAGAAAGCAAGCTATATAGAGTAGATGCAGGTATGTTCCTCTGAAAAGAAAGATGGTTTCAGCTCCTCTCTCATGACAGTATCTGGTTCCACTAAGGATACTTCACATCTCTTCCTAATGCTTCCTGCCAATAAATATTTTGACATTTACCCATCTTGGGGCTTTCAAGATCATAGGAAAGTGATATGTACACACCAGCCATCTGTGGGGTGCTCGGCATCTGTGTAACCCATTACAGTTTTGGGTGGTGTCTCTTGTCAAGATGGCTGAGCCAGCTCTTGCCCATTTCATGAGAATTAAAGCCCTTTTTATAGAAGGTAAGGGTTTTACAAAGTGTTGCCTTGGAAAAAGAGAAAGTTTGCCTTGTTTAAGAAGAGCACCCTTGTTATGGGACAGTGGGGCAGAAGAAGTGGTGGCTCCTCTTCCTCCTTGCTGGTTTTCTGTATTCAGTTGTGGGAGGGGGGAGTTGGCAGAGGACATTTTCAGCTGAACATATATTTATATATAAGATGGGGGGGGGGTTTTACAAGTTTTTCACAGGGTTTTCCAATCTCCTTGCTCAAAATGAACTAAAGCAGCAGTGAGACCTCTCGCGCCCAGTTGCAGCAGCCTGTGATCGGGAGTCACAGCAGAGTGGGAGAACAGCCCTAAGACCATCTGGCTGTCGTGTCCTGCCTCTGGCAGTGGCCAGGAGCAGATGCCTAGGGCCAGAGTATAAGAACTGGGCAAACATTGAGAGATAATTCCTCTGGATATCCTCTCCCGGCTTCCAGTAATCTGCTGTTTAAGGGCTTACTGACCTGGAAGTGGCAGCTACATCGCTGCATCTAATAGCCCTCAGTGGACCTTCCCGCTGCAAAGCTTGTCTCATTATGCCCTTGCACAACGGGATGCAATCACTTGAACAAGCAGTCCTAAATCAGAAATTTCTTCACTGTTAATGCGGGTTATGGCACCTCAAAAGCTTTCTTCTAATTTCACATGTATGTGTACTTGTGCAGGTCGTCATGCATGAAAACCCAGCCTCACAGCCTCCCTGAAGTTAAAGTCATTCTAGTGTTATCAGTGTGGATCAATAAATCAAAATACTCAACAAGGTACTTTGGTCCTGGAGTCCAAAGCTGTGTCTGAAAAGTGTTCATGACTGCAATGCAAAGCACTGGATGAGTTCCCTTAGACAGTGTTTCTGTTGTGTGGCAGTATAGGCTATTGCACCAAAAAGAGGAAAGGGTTAACATCTTAAAGGCCAGTGGAGATATATACTGTTTTAACAATAAATCTATATGCTTTCTCTCTCTTACCGCATATGAATTATATGTAGATATAAACCATCTGTTTCTTTTGAAAAGAAAAAAGTATGGTTACTGTGAGGGAGGAGCATGAAAATGTGAAGGGACTCCTTCAGCAGGAATGAGGTACAGCACATTATATTTTGACATTGCTGTGGTCTCCGCAGATGTTTTTAGGCATAGGTGCATATAGAATCTCATATAGGTTTTGTTGCCATAGTCACAGATATAAAAAAAAATACTGCTTTTCTCCCACACGTTAAGCTCTTGTTTTGTTCTCCGGTTTGTACTGAAGAGTGATGGGTTGATCCCAGCCGTGATGGATTTGAGGCAAAGTGCATTAAAAACCTGAACCCAGAAGTGACTCCAAGGTGTGTAAGTTGGCTTGCATGTATTAAGCAACATATAGTTGTGATGTGGCTTGTAGGTAGGAAGCGGCCTACTTTTATGCATGCTAAATCTTAAGGCAAGGCCTCATTATCTGTTTGAAGAACATTAATCAATATACTGATTTGATAAAATTGAGGCAATGTTGCAGTCAGACCTACTAACTCCTTATTACTGGTGTCTTTCTACGTAGGTGGTGTGCTACCAGGACTCAGCCTCCAAAGTATAAAGGGCAATAGTTACTATAAAGAAAGATGGTTCAACCTGCTAAAATTATGTTGTTCTGGGGTTTTAAGTCACATTCATGCTTCCAACAGAGAAATTAATTTGGTTGTCACTGACAGAGCCTTTGCTCCCTGTGGATGTATCTACAGAACTGTTTCTTCAGGGGACAATTAAAACGTACAGTGCTGAGAATAAGGGAGAAGAGTATGGGCATAGTATACTAATAACAAATAACAGATTGTGCCCAAAATGTTCCTTTTATTACTTGTTTCTCTTCAGATCTCTTTCCTGGCTTGTCTCTTTATTTGTGTTTGTTTTGCATCAGCAGGATGCAGTCTCTTCATGAATATATTTCCCCAAGTAACCTCACTAGAAATAACCCACATTTGATCATACAGAACATGTTTTCATGGGAACCAAAATCCAACTGAGTGAAGAACCTTAGATCCAAAAAATATATATATATATATTTAAAAACAAACAAATAAACTAAAAAACAACCTCCCCCCCCAATAAACCCAACCCTCAGGAATAAAAGTTTCTGCCGATACTCTGTTTCTACCCCTTCTCTCTTCCTTTACTCTTGGTTGATTCCAAATGCAAAGTAAATAGCAATACTGCTTCAATAAATTCTGGATCAGGCTCCTGCTGTTCCTGTATAACCATCAAGAATATCTGTTTCAAAAATTTCGCAGTGTTGTTTTAGCTTTCTAGCAAGGAAATCTCATTAAATCCTACCAAGTTAATAGAGAGGACATTCTGCAGAGAGGGAATGAAAGATCTGACCCAGCTATGTCCGTGTAGCTGCAGGCAAGCCCCTGCCTCTCAGAGCCTAGGTACATCAGGATAACAATACAGCATCTCCAAATTGCTTTGAGACCCATGAAAAACTACTATATCATCCACATTCTGTTGGTGTATTATGGGCCTTCGACTGACTTACAAGATATGTATACAAGATTGATATAACTGAAGTGCTTAAATAACATCATCTTCCCCTTCATATGCATACATAATTTAGAGGCTATCTAAACCCCATGGTTATTAAGAATAAAAGACGGAAGAAAACATCTTTGGAAACCTGAGAGGCATGGGTGGTCACAGGACACTGGAGCCTCTAGCAGCGAGCTGTCAGGCCGTGGAGAAAGGATTCCATCTCCCTCTTTGCCACTGAAACTCTTCAAAGACCCCATTCTGTTGTCTTTTTAAATCCTGATTTAAAGCCAGTCACTGTAGCAAGGCCTTGGGTGAATAATTTTTAGGGGAAAAAAAAGAAATCTCTCTAACTTGAGGCACAAGATTTGCACCCTTGAGTGTTCCTCTGTACTTGTCTCACTTAAAACTTGCATGATTTTCCTTCCTGAGCTTTCTGTGGTCCCGAAGACCACTTTCTGTGCAAGTCTTCATCTACTGTCTCACCAGAATTAATTCCCAGGGTTTGTCGCACACAAACGTTGACCACTTAGTTGTTCAGGTTGTTCTTCAGAGCTCGTGCCAGCGGTTGCTCAGCACTGGGTGGTTGTCCCTGAAATGTTGTGGTGGCTGTAGGGACTGTTAATTTATTATTTTTTTGTTTTTTGCATTTATAGGTACAAATGCTTGGTTTTGTACTGGGTTTTCTTCTGGCTTTTTTATTGCCAAAATACAATGTCAGTGACTACATCAGTGGACACGGGAAGGGCTACAGATGTTGTCTATCTGGACCTCTGTAAGGCCTTTGACACGGTCCCCCACAACATGCTTCTCTCTAAACTGGAGAGGTATGGATTTGATGGGTGGACTGTCCGGTGGGTGAGGAATTGGTTAGATGATCACATCCAGAGGGTAGTGGTCAATGGCTCAATGTCCAGATGGAGACTGGTGACGAGTGGCGTCCCGCAGGGGCCCGTATTGGGACCGGTACTGTTT
>NW_008794154.1:616487-620420 GCF_000699145.1 Aptenodytes forsteri | reverse complement strand
GTTGTTCAGCCTGGAGAAGAGAAGGCTTCGGGGAGACCTTATTGCAGCCTATCAGTACTTCAAGGAGGCTCATAAAAGAGATGGTGGCAAACTTTTTAGCAGGGTCTGTTGTGACAGGACAAAGGGGAACAGGTTGCCCAGAGAGGTGGTGGATGCCCCATCCCTGGAAACATTCAAGGTCAGGTTGGATGGGGCTCTGAGCAACTTGATCTAGTTGAAGATGTCCCTGCTCGTTGCAGAGGGGTTGGACTAGATGACCTTTAAAGGTCCCTTCCAACCCAAACTATTCTATGATTCTATGATACATAAAATAAAGCTGATTGAGGCTAGTAAAGTATACTTGGCTTGCTAGCGACTGCCTTTTAATGGGAATATTCAATATGCAGATGGGCTTAGAGAGAGGTTACCTGAGTTCAAGTGAGAATTTAAATGTAGATTCATAGATTTTTAAGGCCAGATGGCATCACTATGATCATCTTGTCTGATCTCCTGCATAACAGGCCATAGAGTTACACCCATTAATTCCCACATCAAGCACAATGTAACAGAATCGTGTTTCCTGCAGGTGTTTTACTTCTCCGTCGGGCCAAAATTTGAACTGACCTCACATCAGCTTCGAAATTAGTGCTGTTAATAACCCAGATTGCTGTAATATTAAAGAGGAATGCTTTCAAGGTCTCCACTGGCAACTGGTTGGCTTGGTTGCAATTTTTTTTTTTTTTATAAGATAGATGGAGCTGTACAGTTGTTTTTAGTAGTATTTAGTAAAAACTCTAGAGGGAGGATCTGACAAACTTGCTCCATGATTGGCATGTCAGAACAGCATATGGTGAAAGGAGGAAAAAAACAAGAGAGAAACCCAAACCAGAGCTTTTTAGAAACGTCCTGAAAATTGGGTTGGTGACTAAACAAAGGTTTCTGGCTACCAAAAGTACAGCAACAACAACAAAAAATTTGGTCTGAAAATGATTTCCCCTTCTTGCAGAAAATCATTGTCTTTTGCTTCTTCACTTTAGGAGCTTTTAACAGATATTGTTAATTTTTCCAGCAGGATTTCTCACTTTCCTGGAGAAACAATGAATCTGTGAAACTTTTCCAAAAAGCAAACCCATTTTTTATGAGCCCTAGCCAAATCCTAATGTTGCCGTGTCAGCCAGCCAGTACAAATGTTTCACGAAGTACTGTGAGCCCAGGTCCCTGGTCTTTGTTCACTGAAAAGGCATTTTTCTTTTGAAGAGTTTTATTTGGTCTGACAGGAGCTAAGCACGTGAATAAAACATTATGCAACATGAATAATGATTGCACAATTAGATGTTATGCATGTAGCTGCTTTTAAGTAGGAATAAAAAAAAAAAAGGCGCAAGTATTGTTGATGTTATTTTTAAGCATTAGCTGAAGTGAGCTATATTGGATCTGGCTCAGGCCTGGGATTGCAGCTTTTCAAGTATTCCCGCTCGAGATCGGGGTGTTTCAGCAATGCGCCAGGGAGTATGGAAAGGAGCAACTGTGGGGTGGAAAATGGTAAGGGACAGCGACTGGGCATGGAGCAGAGGACAAATATTAACAGGAGAATGGATGATACAGATGTTAAAAGGCCTTTTGGAGGCCCAGCCTTCAACGCCTTTCCTCATTTCACCTCTCTGCAGTAAGAGTTTATGACCGTATGGTAAAAGATAGTGTGGAAGGTGGTAGTGTAACCCAGCCTGCCGTGCTGCAGCCTCTTCCAGCTACAGCTTAAGAGGATGTAAAACGAATCCTGTTCTAGTCATGCATCCTCTCTGAGTGTCCTTCATTTATACACAACAGTTAATTGTGGGCTGCCTTCGTTTTTGCATGGCTTTCAGAGAACAAGTGCCAAAAACAATAAATAAACAAATAAATAAAACCCCACAAACCAAAACCAATCCTCAAACATACAAAATATGTAAGACTTAGTCTGGGACAGTCTGGGAAGGGATAGTCTGTTGGTCAAGATCTCCAGAGACAAACAACAAGACTTACATGACTGGCCAGAAATACCTCGGTATTCCTCACTTGTTTCCTTTCCTTGTTAAATTCAAAATGAATTTAATTTGCAATCCACCAAATACTCTGCACAGGCTATAAGCAGTCTGTGAGCAGAAAGTACGTGCCATAGGAAGTAGGAAGAAAATCTTTTGGTGTTAGTCCACAGGATTTACAACTCCTGACAGGATGCCTTTTAGATATGAGGGTTTCAACATGGCTTAGCGCACGCACACTGTAATTTGTCTGTCATTTCTCTGAAAGTTCATTGGCATTGTCAAGTCGTGTTTAACTCAGTAGGGAAATATAGATTTCATCCTTGGTGATTTCATGAAGCATTTTGATAGCCTTGAGGTTCCCTGTTAAAACTGCAACCTTCAATCTCCTCCTCACCTCCTCTTGAATTACCATACTTCTTCATACGACTTCATTATGCAAATGATCCAAAATGAATCATGAATGATTCTTTCAAACTGTGATTGTTGTTTAAAAGGATTAAATGTCTGGTCATGCTGAAATACCTGCATACCTGGAACCTCTCTGAATACGTGCATGCGTAGGTGTCCCTGATGCTACAGCCAAATAATGGGTACTGACAAAAATCAGCTGTTGCGTTGTTACAAGATGGCACATGCCAAGCACAATGGAGAACACTACCTGCTGTGTTGGGACATGTCAAAAGCAGTATGACAGCAGTATTTTGGCACTCTTCTTCCCCCTTCTCACTTTTGTGGAAGAGTAGGAAACTATTCTTGCAGCACCATACCTTTTGGGCTTGGTCCAATACCCATCGACAGAAAAATCTCAATCTCACGTCAATGAGCCAGGGCCAGTGGCAGATCTGCCTTTACGCAGCTGTTGTTACTCATTTCAGATCAAGTCCAAAAAACCCTGGAGAACATTTGGTTTCCCATGCTGAACCATTTAGTTAAACATGTTTACAGACTTCATGAACAAAAATAAAAGCTGACAGATTAAAAGGAATTTCATTAATTTAGGAGGTGTGCTCCAAGCTAAAAAAATGCTCGGTGCTGATCCCTCAAAGTTCAAACCTGAGATGCACAGCACTGTCTGTGTGGTCTTTGGATGAGTAAATATTCCATTGCCATGTCAAAATAAGAATGTTTATGTCAAAACGTTCTTTATTATATATTTTCACTCTTCTACTATTTTTGTTTTTTTAAAATCTGATTTCACGCACACACACTGTTCTTATGAAGAAGTTCCGAATAGTATCATTTTACCTGATAAAATCAAAAGGCAATTTTTATAAACAAAAATCTGTGCCATTAGGAAAACATGCCTTTCTTCATGGTACAAGTGAGCATAATTGCAGTAAAATGCTGCTTTTAAGAATCCTGTCTTCATCTGCAGTCAGTGTGTCTGACAAACAACCATGAAGCACTGCAGAATTGGTTCCACATTCTGTTCCTGCAAAAAGACAGGAGAATTGTGTTCTGTTTGTTACAACTTGAAGCCAACTTTTAATCATCAGGATCCAACAGGGTACCATGCTGACATTGTCTTTCAAACTGAAGCTTGGTTATCAGGTTGGAGGAGGGAAAGAATGGAGATGATATTTTCTACTGACTGCAAAATTGACTGCTAAACTCCACGAGTGGATTATTATCACGTGTTTCTCTCTTACTGCTTACACTAGACAGAGCTGGCTGTGGGATACTGGATATGAGAGAGCGTATTACTGGTAACTTTCAACCTCGAGTGCTGGTTTCATCTTTGTCCTGCTTTCAGCTGGGATAGAGTTAATTTTTTTTCTAGTAGCTGGTACAGTGCTGCATTTTGGATTTAGGATGAGAATAATGTTGATAATACACTGATGTTTTAGTTACTGCTGAGCAGTGCTTACACAGAGTCGAGGCCCTTTCCTGCTTCTCACCCCACCCCACCAGTGAGTAGGCTGGGGGTGCA
>NW_008794154.1:605664-614429 GCF_000699145.1 Aptenodytes forsteri | reverse complement strand
CCCCCCCCGATTCTCTCCCCCATCCCACTGGGGAGGGAGTGAGCGAATGGTTGTGTGGTGTTTAGTTGCCTGCCAAGTTAAACCACAACAATCTGGAACAGGGACTGCTCTTTAATAGCGGTGCCTCATACTTCGAAATGTACCCACTCCTGCTTTGATGCAGATTTGAGAGGATCCCACACTGACATGCTGTCAAAGCATCACTGAAATGGGAGAAGAAAGGTATGTGTTAATGTGACAGATATGAGGAGAAGCAGGACTCCACGTGAAACCATTGTAGGGCAGAACCAGATGCCATAGGTAGAACACTGTAATTGGATATTTCCTCCTGGACTTCTCCAACACCTCAGCAAAGCATTGCAAGGCTTATATGGGGGGGACGTTTGCTGTGAGAATTGGTGTGGTTAAACCTATATTATGTATTAATCGGAAGATCTGCATATAACACTGAAAATATCAATAGATCAAAATTTCTCATTTAATGTGATGTGTGTCAACGTACTGCAGTTCGGTCTCTGCTGAAGGACTAGTGCTTCCCTGATCAGTAATAAATCATTGTAGAGAACTCGCAAACAAATAGAGAAGAGCCTTCACATTTCCACTTCATCTTTCTACTTTTACTACCAGCCCCTTCCAGAATTCGAGAGTGGAAAGACAGTATCCATCCAAGCAACTTGTAATAATAATTCCCTAGCTGTATTGCTAATACTCTACATAATTAGCATTTGTTCTTACAGAATTAATAACTCTCTGCAATCCATACATAAGTATTTAATTTTAGGTAGGCACCTGGATTCCAGTGATGAGTGGTGTAAAATTTAATCACATTTCAGAAGCATATTTCCCTCATAATCCAGGTTTTTTGTTAGACACAAAATAACATTTCTGCTCATTTTGGATGGATTTTTTTTTCTTTGCTTTTGTCTGTTTAAATACAAAAAATGTGAACAAGTAGAGGAAAGCCTGTTGACTGAGACAAATTAAATATATACGGAGTAATTCATACACAAGATTTAATTTTTTCCCTACTTCTCTGTAAAGATATGATAATTTTCTGAATCAAAATCTTAAAATTCATATTACTATGATCTATTCATGGAAACAAATGCTAGCTTCATTTCACAACTATTATTTAACATCGTACATACTACAAAGCCTAATCTCTCAGTTGTTATTCCAAGCTCATGTTGTCGAACTTCAGCTATTCAAGGAAGTATACATATAATTTAATTGAACATAGGTCTCTGCCAATGGAATACATAGACTTAGCTTTCCAACCAGGATTAACATATTGATCTCATTTTCCCACGTATGAAAACTAAGCACACAGCTGAGTATATGCAGAAATGGAGCCTGACAGTCTTATTCTGAAGGTGCATCACTGTGAGTAGAAACATCTTGTTAAACTATGGCTCATTGAGATGCTCCACCCAAAAATGTAGCCATTCAGGTTGGGGGCTATAGTCTGAAAGGACAAATGAAGAGTTCAGATTTAAAGCAGGAATAGCATGTCATTTCTGAAAATAAACTCAATAGCTTTAACAAAATGGAGCCTGACAGTCTTATTCTGAAGGTGCATCACTGTGAGTAGAAACATCTTGTTAAACTATGGCTCATTGAGATGCTCCACCCAAAAATGTAGCCATTCAGGTTGGGGGCTATAGTCTGAAAGGACAAATGAAGAGTTCAGATTTAAAGCAGGAATAGCATGTCATTTCTGAAAATAAACTCAATAGCTTTAACAAGTTGCATTTTTTGGTGTTTTTAATTTACAGATCCTTTTTCTCTCTATTTATTGAATATTATCTTTCTACTTTGCTTGCCACAATAATACCTGAAGTTTTGTGATACACAGGCTTTGTGAGTATTATTGACTTAAAAAGTTCCTCTTTCCTTCGCATTACATAGTATTCAACTCCCAAGATAAGTTCATGGTTATACTATATAGATCCGATCCAATTTATTTCAAGAATAAGGTATTGGTTGGAAGAAAATGTATCCTGTTATCTCTTTTTAGGAATTATCTAAATGTTTTAAAACTCCAAGCCCAACTATTTTTAAGAGTTAGCCTGATGGAGCTTGATACCTCTATGAAGGAATCATATGAGAAATATGTCCAGAATAACAAGTGACTGGACTTGATAAGCCAGGAGGTCCAATTTTGCTGATAGTTTTTTTTAATTATGTTTTTTGGGGGCTTTTTACTTTGGGCTACTTGGTTACATTGGTAGTAAAAATAATCCCCCTGTCATAGCTTTGATATACCCAACAGCCGAGTAAGTCTCTTCCCTCTATTTCTACTCATCTCCAAGGACCCCGCAGTCAAGCTGCCTGCCAAGGTATAATTAATTTATAGTTTTTACTCCAAGGAGAAACAGCCGGATGTTCATCAGCTTATATGTTCTAACACTTCAATACCTTACTAGCTGGGATCTTATTAGTGTTTATTTGAATACCCGTAATAAACAAAGCTGTATTCTTTGCCCTTCATTTCCTTCTTGAACGTAATAAATCAAATTCAGGCACTAATGGTATTACATCCACTTATTATTATGGTAATTCATACTAAGAAAGGATCTGACCTTGCTGCTCCCACTGTAGTTAGTTGGGAGGGGAGATGGGTATCAACTGCAACAGTGAAATACAAAACATAATGCCCAAGAATTGGCTGTGATTTAAAAAGCAAATCTCAAATTTGAGTTCCAGCTACGGTACTTTAAAGTTCTTAGTGATGCAGAATTTCTGCACAGGGCAACAGAAGCTGCACGATTCTTAGTCCAGCTCATGAATACACTTGCATGTTGGCTTAGGAGCCTGAACTTCAGCTCCTCATCCAGGAGCCTCAGTCTTTGTGGTCAGTGGCAGAGCAAAAAGCCCATTGCCAGGAGCTCCTGTTTTGATTGACAGGAATGAGTCTGCATTACTTTTGAGCAATTTCAGGTAAGTTTTTAAGTAATTTTA
Organism: Aptenodytes forsteri; assembly: GCF_000699145.1. Lineage (NCBI taxonomy): Eukaryota > Metazoa > Chordata > Aves > Sphenisciformes > Spheniscidae > Aptenodytes > Aptenodytes forsteri. Next base: position 611,468 of record NW_008794154.1, on the reverse strand, counting down.
ATTTTACTGGAACTGAAAAGATGTCTTTTTCCAAATAGTGAATATTGGTACAATTTTCATCTGGAGATTTTTATTCATTTTATTGCCTTCCAATTTGGCACTCTATTTTCTCTTCCAGTTCTAAACTGAGCTGTCAAAAAGCTAGGTTGTAGTATCTAGGAAGGGTGCAGAGAGAAAGAAGAAAGAATGTCACATTTCTATGTTCTTTTATTTCCTTAACTTACCAGGGGAACTCAGTCTGACCCAGGACTTCAATAGGGAGAAAATACCACTATAGAACAGCACATGAAAAGAAAGAAAATAGTAAATAGCTATTAAATGTGATATTCTGTTGGATAAAGCTGCATAAAGCAGTAGTGATTCTTGAATTACATGTATCAACCTTTACATTCCATCAGACACGTTAAGTAGCTGAGTGCTGGTAAATAGTGGCAATGTCATGAAGGGGTTATAGAAATCCCTAGTCCAAAACCAGGGTGCTACAAGTGTGGGGTGTGAGTGTCTCAGAAAATGAATGGATATGTTAGGCAATTATCCTCTTTGAGACCAAAGTCATATGGACTCCATCACTGGTAATAAGGGATTCAGTGGCTTGGCATGTACGTGAAATATTCTGTGAGCTTGTTTGGGGAAATGTTCCATATAGCATATTTACAACACCTTTATAAGGTAACTGGAATTAGAAAAATGAATGACAGATTATACAATCCCATTTTATCCATGACTTATAGAATTAGTAGTGACTCGTAATGTGGAAGGCTGGATGTATGGATGGTAGATTAGACCATAAATATGGGATATTTCTGCAAACCATTGTTGTCAGGACATTGCAGCTTGGCAGACACTCTATGTAGGGAATCGAGGATGCCATCTGAATGTCCAGCTCCTTTTCTGGCTTCCTTTCTCCTTCTTTAGTTTCTCCCTCTGGAAATCTGTACATCTTGCAAAAGTGAGTATGGTGATCATAGAATCACAGAATCATTAAGGTTGGAAAAGACCTCTAAGATCATTGAGTCCAACCGTCATGTATCATCCTGTACCCCAATGTGCATAGGCAAATGTATGGGAAAATTTTTTAAATCCGGAGAAAATATTCCACTTCCTCTGAGGCAGATAATGATCAGCACAGCAAGGTAAAGACAGCTCCACGCTTTTCTTTAACGACCGTCTGGAAGTGCTGTTTTCTTATGACTTCTGACCTTCTTGCCCTTTCCCACTCATGTTTGTAAATGTCAGCCTCCATGTCCCTAAATCTTTTGACAATTCCCCTTAAAAAGGACATCTACTGAAGTCATTAGCATAAACTTGATATTTACTTTTCACAGTGAAATATGTTGTTTACATACTTTCTCTTCTGAATACCAGGGAAACATTTTTTTGTTGTTGTTTGTAATTAATAATGCTTGGTATGTTTTGCTGCCCATTTTATTTCATATATTTTTAGAACTCAATTTAATTGAACATCACATTAAGAATACATATATATTAAATCCCCAAGTCATGGTTCTTTTTTTTTTTCCTCCTCACATGCATTTAGTAAAAGAAACACTTCCAAAATTCCCATCTGTTCTGCATGTAAATGCAGCTAATTATACACTGATTGACAAGGCTATAAAAGGACATTTTTGTGAGATGATAGGTTTAGCGGCCTGCTGCACTAAAAATTAACATGCGTAGGCATTCTGCAATTTTCCCATGGAAACTATACGTAGGAGTCAGGGAGATACAAATACATACAACAAAATGTGCTCTGACTATCACCCATATAGTATCATAAAGGGTTTGGGGTTGTTTGCATGTATTTACCCATATTAGAGCAAATGTGCACGTTGGGAGGGATCAATAATCCAACAATAATGACATAGCTTCAGCAGGAGCAGAAGTCAGTCTTGCCCACCCCTTGCCTGAATCAGCAGGTTATAATTCTTCAGGGCTCTGCTGTTGGTTTGAATGAAAGCTGGAGACAGTTCAGAGTGCTGTGGATGGGTACACAGGCACGTACGAGATGGTCAAAACAGAGGAGCTGAATTTCTAGCCTCGTTGAAATCCTGAAGCCCAACTGGGAGTAATCCTTTCCCAAGGAAAGTTTGCTGTTTTAACAGCAGGAAGAGTTTTGTCTTTTGAGAGAACACGGAAAACTAGGAATTTTCAACCAAAAAGATATCAAGTGCTTTGTTTTCTTAAAAATATGCACATAGTAGTGGTGGTGGCGAGAGAAAGAGCAAAGGAGGAAAATACTGTAGTACCTAGAGAAATGTTGGTTTTTATTCCCACATATATTCCCATCGTTAGTGATCATACCTTACCAATCAAAAGGATGATAGATTTAGCAGTTGAGCACCATGGATGCACCACAGCACAGGACTGATAGCTGCAATAATAAATTTTGGGCATTAGCAAACACCCTGGAATTGAACTTTAAATACTAGACTTTTGTCTAAGTATAGCCATGGTGCAAGCTGAGCCACTCAGTTACTTGATAATAAACCACATAAATTTTAAAATAATGCACATTATGTTTCTTTGTCCTTTCTGTTCTTTGGTTTTCTTTTTTTTGGATTTGTCATCTATGTAGACCACTTTCACTCTAGGCAGGGAATAGGAGAGATTGTGTTAGAATATAAACGTCTGGGGTATTAAACCTAAAAACCCCCTTGTTCTAGAACAACCGGGGTGTTTATGAGAGAATCTGGGAGAAACGGTATCAGAAAATTTTGACAGAAACGGAAGGAAATTGAACACAGGAATGGTCAAACTGAAATCAGACAATTTCTTAATTGTATTCTTAACAAGGGTAATTAATCATTGGAACAGATTAATAATGGATGTGGTTCATGCACCATCAATGAGGATCTTTAAAACAAGATTGAATCTCTTCCTAAAATGTATGATCTAATTTCAGCATGAGTTATTGGGTTAGAAGAAAGAACCAGGAAATAAAATCCCAATCTGTGGTGCAGAAGAAATACTCACGGTATTTCTGATGGCCCTGAAATTTCTGATTCTGGAAAAATCCACTAGGAAAAAATTCAATTGTTCTACTAAGGTGAAAGTATAGCATAATAAGGTTAGAAAATTAACACATCATCTATGAAAGCTGTAATCATATCCATGCTAAAAGAATACCATGCAATATTCATTTTTGCTCATTTTGAGTTGCCAGGAGGGGAGGAAGAGCTAATCCTCCCAGGCAGCACGTTTAGGAGTAGCAGGGGCATTAGCAAGTTAGCATCTTGCAAAAGCGCACCGATCTCGCTGTGAAGAGGACCCAGGTAAGAAGTTTTGTATACGCAGTGTGATTCAGTATTCACAGAGCTACATTCCCGAACCACTGCCCTCATTAAAGTTTGAAAGTACACCTGGTTTACGAGTCTCTCAACGCCTGTACTCCCATAAATCTTTTTTGTTAATGTTTTAGCCTAGCCCATAGAAGAATACTGGTTTTGTGGGTTTCTTTTTTTCTTTTTTTTTTTTTTTTGAAGGTTATACATAAAAGGATTCTGATGTATTTTTATATTTTCTGCTTTGGACACAGTGTTAATATAATACCCATTGATCACATCAACAAGGGGTTCCTGGCTGTAGTTCCCAGCCGCCTGCAAGACGTTTTGGTCTTTCTAAGCTGTTTTTTTCAGTTTTTGTGTTTAACAATGTGGGGGAAGGAAGAGGGAAGGAAACAACAGAGTTGAGTTGCTCCTCGGATGCTTAGCCACAGAACCACGCCACTGCTATCCTAACTTTCACCTCCCTTTCCTTCGGTGAAGTCTGTGGGTTGCACAGGATGCAATTCAGGAGCATCATTTAACCCTTACAGTAGCAACCCTAATGGGAAAAGCTGAATCTGGAAATGCTAATTTTTAATAAATGAAGTGCCTTTTTATGAATCTCATGGTTCATCCCCTAGCAGGCGACAACTGAAAACTCTGCTCCAGATGGAGAATGTCAAGCTCTTCATATCGTAATTAATCTAAAACAAACTTCTAGTTAATTTAATGAGTCATAGTTCACAGAACAATGTCAATAAGGACCAAAACATTGGCTAAGATCTTTGGAGAACCTTAAATCGGGGAAAACTAATACCATTAGCACCTCGATAGCACTTCTACAGAGATCAGCAGTAACAACTGGAAGTCAATCCAAAGCAACTATTAGCTTCTCTGATCTTGTGATTAACAAGACAGCACATTGTGCTTGCTGTCTACAAACGTGGGTAACACTGTGTTTGCAACTCCAGGTGATTTGGTGACATGCAGAAGAGTCCAAAGGACTGTAATGCAATGAGAAGTGGGAAAAAAATATTGAATATTTGCAAATAGTGAAACTAATAAGAAGTTTATAATTGATTTTAGAAACAGTCAATCAAAAATTTTGAAATTAAAGATTGATATGGACTGCTGAAAGGAGGGATCCACACATTTGTAAAAACAACTGCTGCGTAATGAATATATTGTCTAACTTTTGTATATAAACTTTTTTTTTTTTTAGTTTGTACATTTTATCTGTTGTATTCAGGTAGCACATAAAATAAACTTTAACCAAGAAGGAGGTTCCAAGCACCTCTCCATAATGGAAACAACCACCTTTTCAGTGCTGTTTAAAGCTGCAGCACAGAAAAACTATGCACGAAGAAATGATTGGCACAAAAAATAGCTGTCTCTTTGGCAACTGTCACTTAAATTTGTTGGTAGCAGTTCACATCGGTTTGGTGATAGTGATTTACAATAACTTTCCCTTTCACAACTGAATACATCTGTAAAATGACTCCATGACAAATAAAGTGTAATGCTTATTTTTTTACAGTAAGCTTATTCGAATATTGAACCATCCTACCATCAAAGAAGCATCCAAAGTACAGGGCACAGTCAAACCACACATTAGAGGGAAAGCACAAAATATGCAGCAAAACTGTCAAAGAGAGTTCTAGACACTGGGGACTAAGAAATGAGAGAGATGGAGGTAAAAGGATTTTTTTTAAGAGTTGTTTTCTCTATAGTATTATTTTATTTATTTTTAAAATTTTATTTCTTTTAAAAATTTGTTTAATTTATTTATTTTAATTATTTTTTTTTTTTATTTAATTAGTAGGGGTTCAGCCCTGCTTTTTATTGAGTTGCTTGGCAAGTTTTCACTCTGGAAGGACAGAATCCTTCCCAAGGAAAGTTTGGGTAGGTGAGCCCAACAGCCCACCCAACACAGGGCTAACTCCAAAATTAGACCACATTGCTCATCACCTTACTGAAGAAGGGGAAGGAGATCATGAGAGTGAGGATTTTGTGTCCACTGCCTCTTGTCCTTTCACATCCCAGAGCTGGAGACAGTAGTCCAGATGGGGTCTCATGGCTCCATGTAGAGGGGAATAACTTCACCCCTTGACCTGCTGTTTGCGTGCTGGCTAAAGCACACTACGCCTGAACAAATGTTCATAAACCCGATAATGGCTCTGTCCAGAGACATGCAGGAGGGGAGGAGCAGGGTGCCTGTTCAGGGATCTTTCTGCCAGTGTACATTTCTGCTTTCCAGCAAACAGAAATGTAGGAGCTTTACTCTTGTTTCCAGGAAATTGCACTTCACTGTTTCAGAGCTCTTTAAGTTTGTTTCCATTATTTCAGGGAACTATAGTTTCTCAAGTCTTGGGGTTTTGACACTATGAAAGCATGTAACTGGATAATTGCACTTCAACCTGGATGTTTACCATCCCTGGCTCCATGTCAACAGCCAGTTATTTCCCACTGAATATCATGAGGTTCTCAGTGCAATAACAGGAGCATGTTTCAAAATAATATAACTTCTGTGTGAATGAGACT
>NW_008794154.1:578958-605590 GCF_000699145.1 Aptenodytes forsteri | reverse complement strand
TTCTTCAGAATCCTTAATAAACACTGCTTAGTCACCAGGAGGCTAAATTTATTTAAATCAATATCTAATTAGGTTCCTTAATGTATTACCTTTCACTTCACAAATTTAAGAAATCTAAGCAATTATTTTGTGCACTGATATCCTACTGTTTTCTTTTTGTTTCTGCTTGACTAACTTTTGCATGTAATTGATAATTTCTAGACCCCAGTATCAAATTGATTTCTTTAGCCAGTTGGTCTACTTGTGTATTTTTAAGGAATGAAATAATTACATTTTGGGGTGGAAGAATCTTTCATGTTAACTTTCATATTTTCCTGAAAGTGGAAAATAAAATTAAAGGGTATGAAGCATGATATTATTAAGCCACAAGGCAATACAAAGGTGTGTTTTCCTCTTACTTGTACCTTGAAATTGCTTTGATTAAAAGAAAAAAATTGCTTCCATGAATAGGAATATTTGTAAAGATTAGAAATCCCTATTCATAGGCAAAGCAGAACATTTTAGGAACTTTCTGCTGTGGTGGGGCCAGGTAAACCCATTGTATGTTACCTCATGTAGTCATAGTACTACATTTGATACAAAATACTTAATGCAACCTCTCTTTTTAATTTTAAAACCATTTAATAAATCTTCTATCGTTTTTACAAGAAGGACCTGGATAGTAAATATAAGATAAATGAGTCATCCCCCCCTCCCATTATCATATAAATGAATTAATTTCTTAGTATACAGCAACAGCTTCCCCCTTGCCACCTGAACGTAATTGCAATTGAAGGAAATTCTAAATATTAATTATATGAAAAATCAGAGCTAGGACAGTAAAGACTACGTTTCTTCTCTGTTCCTTTGTAAAATACCTGAAATGCTTCACAATCACAGCAATACTCTCATTTATCCCTAATACAAGATGATTCTCTGCATGGTAATATGTATGAATTATTATTATAATTCTTGCAGGAAAAATTGAAGTGTTGTTTTTTTAAAAATGTATGAAAAAAATGAGCAACCATTTTGGGAAGAACAGAACAGTTGATACATGCCTGCTGGTCTCATTTCTTTATATAAGTGATTTATTTATATATGTGTGTATGTATGCAAATCCTTGACATTGAAAATACCCTGTAAGCAATGTAATTTACAGTATATAAAAGAAGCCCTATAGCTACCAAAGAAACTTACTCCGTAGAAACATATTTTCACTGCATGAGGCTCATGGTTTAGGGTTTTGGGGTTGTCTTAGGAGTTTTGGCTTTTGACATTAAAAATTGAAGAAAAGAAATGAGCACTAATTTATTTAGACTTGCCGAACAACATGGTTTACCAAAACATCCCAAACATTTTAACCATCATTGTAGCAAACAAATTTCATCTCTTCATATTGCCATTAGCAAACTTTCTGTAATTTGGGGGAGAATAAATTGTTATTAACTATTCTAATCCTACTAAACCAGCCCGGAGAACCAAAACATTTAGCAGAAATAGCTTCAAGATCACTCAGTGAGTGAAATGGAGCCTTGGGTAGAGCTGCCATCAGTCTAATGCTAGCTCAGACCTAATTTACAGACTTAGGAGTCTTAAGCAGTGCACAGGTCTTGTGCTGGCTTCTTTCACTGGCCCAAATCTCAGCTAACTAGAAGTACAAGGTGTTTAGGCACCAGCTCAAGAAAACATTCAGGCATGCACATAACTACTGGAAATGTCCAAGTTAAAGTAAATACGCGCTAAAATATCTTCCTAGAGCAGAGGCAAATGGTATTTTCTGTTTGTTGGGTTTTTTTCCTCATACCCCAAGCATTGTTAAAACCAGGGTGAAACTCTGGTCTCAGGGAACTCAAAGGCTCATGACTGTCACCTTAGATAAACCAGTGGTGACCTCAATACTTTAGTCCTGGCTTAAACCCTAAATACCAGAGTGAAAGTGAAATGATCATATGTAACTGCTAATTATCTTATGGTAAACCTGTCTCAGTAACATACAAGTTATGTTCTTCTGCACTTTGGATGTATTCTTGTGTGGGACATATATAATATTCAGTATAGGTATTGCTGCACAGATTTATCTCCCGCTAGTTTTCAGATACTTTTCCTAAATAAGGCCAGTATGGAAATGGTACATTATGGCGGATGAATATCATTAGATCTAATTTTCACCCTTGACAGGAAAAGTAGCTGGCTGTGGTATTATAGGACAGAGCCCAAAAGGTATGTCTAGTTATGCCAGTGCTGTCAACCTGAACTTGTACTTTCTAGTACTTGGAAATCCCATTCACACAGAGACATATCAATTATAACAAATAGTGTGTTAACTCATTTTATTCATATTCACCTTATTTAGGTGAAAAAAAAACCCAAACCCCCAACAAACACTTGCTGAATGTTTCTGGATACATATTCGTCATTTATGTCAGTATAAAAATTGCTAGATTTTTCTGTTTTTTTTTCCCCAAAGACTCGGGAACAGCTTTCTGGGTTGTCTAAAAAAAAAGTTGCATCAGAGATGACATTTCAAAGATACTACGCAATAAGTAAGGTTATTGTGCCCATTTCCCTGTATTTCTAAGCAGACTAAGCTTATTCTTAGAAACAACAGCCCAATAATTGTGGCTGCTTATGACATTAATTAAGCAATGCTATATGAAGCTTTGATTTTGTAATCTTTTCTGCATATGAATAGTCCGAAGTTCAATGTAGTCTAATGATTAGGACCCACTTGAAACATTTGATTCTGCAAGATGCTGTTTTGTGCTACAGCTTTCAGCTCCCTTTGACTTACAAGTGGCTGGAACATTGCGAATTGCAAGTATGAGTGCAGCTAAAAATGGAAAGAGAAGTAAATAGATAAAACATAAAGGAGTATTTGGACTCTCATTCCTGCTATCGCAACTCTGCGCACACAATAGCAACACTTGAAGAACTGGAGGGAAAAACGTCGGGGTTTCCAATGAGCTAGTGCTTTTTTAAATGTTGCACATTTGTATGATACAAATGCAGACTTGCCAGACACTGGTGCCATGTTTTTTGCATGCCCCGTGCTCAGCTTTTTTGGGTATATGGTGCAGAGTACGATCCTGGCACCTGCATCCACAGATGAACCCTCTGCTTATGCCCCTAATTTCGTAGCTCGTTCAGGTATGGCGAGGTCCAGCCATGCAGGGTGAGGAGGGGTGGGATGACCTTGAAGAGCAGTGGGAGCACACACAGGTACTTGCTTGGTGCTGATAGCAAAAAAGAGAAAAGTCTGCTCATGATCAATTCCACACACCACAATTTCATATTTTTTTTCTTTTCTGTCTAGATAAGGACGTTTGGAAGTGTGGTTTAATGGCAGCCTTCAACATAAGCTTATCCTATGAAAGTATTTTTAATAAGGGCCAATAAGGGCATGCTACAGTAAGCCAAATCAAATGTAAGCAACATTTTTTTTACTCTAATCTGCTTCAAGAGAAATGCCAGATTAATTTCCAACACTAATGAATGAATCCATTCCAACCTCACTGTATTTTCTAATATAGCCTACTCTAAGACAAATAAAAGCTGCAGGTAAATACAGAATTTTAAAAATAATATTGCCACTAGATATGTCTTTTAAGAAACTTTGCATGTATTTTCTGTCCTGTATTGGACTAGAACAACAAGATTAATCAAATTGGATCCTGTTGAATCCAGGCTCCCAGTCAGGTTGATTTGTCCCAAGTTGCCTAGGCATGATTAAAGAAACTCAGAGGAATAGAAAGCACAAATATTTCCTGGTGATGGAGCTTCTGAAAGTTACTGGGACAGAGACAAACTTCTCTCTGGACTGTGGGGACACCAAGTTAAGAGTCTCAGGCTATCTGAATGGTCTCAGTTCTGAGTTTGGTCATTGTTTTTTAATAAGGAAAATGTTTAAACATTCCATTTGGATTGGAAAAATGCATTATTTCTGAAATGGTCTCCTTCCTGAATATGTTTTACCCAAAATACTTCTGAAGTGTACCTTTTCATCTCAATTCTGAGATGAAAATAAATATTAATGTTTTGGAATTGTCCCACAGCCTGGAAAATCTATTTTTGAACCATCTTTGTACACAACATCTGCAAAATAACAGAGAGCAGTACAGAGATCTCATTCCCTACCTGGAGGATAAAGCCCAGCTGTTGTTCCACAGTTCAGAGCCATGAAGAATATCATAATTAAAAGACACTGACAGGGGCATCTCAGGTGGCACAATAAATTCACCTGTAACTTACCTCTATATTTAGCAAACAGATTTTTATAAAAAGAATGGTGAAAATTAATGATAATACAAGTTGCTCAAACTCCAGAAGGAAATATGTCCTATTTGCTGCACAAATTCTCCCCTTTCAGCTTTGTTTTCATTTACAGCTGTGCAAGCCGAGTACGAAATGTAGCTATTTTGACTTTGTAGTATTTTATGTCTAGTTTGAACAGTTGTAAAAGACTGATGCAAGGCAGCCAAGAATTGGACCTTTTCCATCTTCTGCTTGTTCTGTGGTGCTTGGTTTTATGTGGTACCTTTTACATTGAACCAAAGTCACAGAGGAGGCTAAACAGTAAAATAAAAGCCTGACATGCTCTACTAAATCTTATTCCCCAGACCAGAATAATTTTAATGTTTTAAAAGTTTTATCCATTGGGTCCCCATGGGAGGAAAATGTTGGATTCGGAGCAGATTTATTTTCACTACATTTCTGAATTTCAGTCAGGTTTGATCTAATAACTGTCAGCTGACCTGATTAAAGCATACCTCTCTTCTAGTTGATTTAAATCAACTTGGCTGCTACACAGGAAGCTAAACTATGTGCTATTTTACATGGCCATCTGGTACACTAAATTCATTTATTTTGGAGAACTTTGCTTTAATTCAATTACTAGGACCATATAAAGAACAGTTCTGGAGGGGACCATTTTTTACAAACATGCTTTGTAAGAACTGAAATAAATTACTGCCTTTACCTTGGCTTTCAGGTTGGAGGGGGGGGTGTCTTCATATTCTTATTTTTTGGAGAGAGAAATGTTTGGTTTGGATTAGAAGCTGAGCAATGCTTTTAGACTTAAAGGGACTAGATCACATATGAATCATTTAAAAGGAGCAAAATGAAGGCCCTGGCATGTTACTGACTTGACAAATTGTCCCATGTATCCTCAGCTTCATGAGGAATGCCAGCAATGGATGCCACACAGCATATGGGTACAGTGAATGACAAGCCCAAAATAAAGAGAAGAGAAAGGAGACAGGTACCCCCATAGGACTATTCAACCTTTAGTCATATCTGCAAAATTAAATGGCCTGAATTTAATCCTCAGCAGTACATTCTTCAGGAAGTGAAAATTTTCAGAAACCAGAAAAAAAGTGAAGCTGCTCCACGATCTTCAAAGCAATTTTGAGAGAGAAAACCCATTAAAAATGGATTTTCATTTTTTTTCCTATTACTCATAGTAGACAGAACTTCATAAAAATGATGGAAACCACTGATAAAAAATACTAGTTAGCATACATATACTATTGGCACATCTTTCATAATTCAACTCTTATTGCAAATAAAGGAGTCTCTTTCTACAAAAGCTATGTTAGATCAGGTAGCAACAGCTCCCATTGCTTGCTGTTCCCATCTCATTGTTCTCCAGTGCGCCAAGTCCCAGGTAGCCCCTTGCCTACCAGCATCTTTTCATTGCACCTTCATGACTCTGTCACACAAACGAGCTCTCCAATGTACATTTGTAGGCTACCCATTTAATCAAATGAGTGAAAGAGTGTGAAAAGCTTGGTATGGAACATGGGCATACCATAAAAATAAAATACTGGCTTGACACGTCGGTTGGCACAAGACACTTACAAGTTGGACTGTCTTCCAAATTTGCTGTGCTGCAGGTGTAGGAGACAAATCTATATTTCAGGTTCTTACATGGGATATGGTGTAGGCAACTGAGGAGTGAGAGGAGGGCTTGAATATAAAGAGAGTAAGAAAGGATTTCCCTGAAAGCTTAAATACAGTTTTAAAGCAGAAAACTTAAACAGGCTTTAGAATAAGAAACATTTTAAAGAAATGTATTGTGACCTTGCAAATTACTGCTAGTGTTATGCACAATGCAAAATCAGTATAGAAATTATATAAATACTGTAACTTGGTTAACAGTTTAAGTATCTGACTCATAAATTATCATGAAAATGGTGCATATTTTAGGATCCAATGAGGTCTTTACCCATTGCTTAGCTTCGGGCTGTAGATCTGAAAGACAGAACATCAGAGACAGCTCATGTCTGGCATTTGTGTGGTGTTCGGAGCCCTCTCATCACATCTGTCAGCTGTTGGGCAGGAGCTGCACTCGATAGATGTGCTGGCATGAAGATCGGTCAAGTGTGTATGGATGCTCTTGTCTAACGAGAAAACGCAGAATAGTTGTTTGAAAGTACATCAGTTCCTGGTCTGCTGTTGGGCTCACAATAACAATTGTGGCTATTCCTTACAAATAACATAAAGGTCAAATCTGACCAATGTTCAAGTTAAGAAAAAGAAGTAGTATTGGCATATTATTAAAAGTTATCTTAATGATTCTTTTGATATGTGTTATATGAAAACTTTAGTTTTCTTAGTTTGCAGCAACTTTTTTGGTTTTGTAATTCAGTTATTGTGTACCAATTAAGATGAAAACCAAAAAGGTCAACACTGAATCGATTTTGAAGATAATGGAAGAAAATATTTTACCAGACTTGGTATAAATCTGTTTATTAATTATCATTTTTCAAGAAATTGATAGATTTTTATTTTTAATCCTAATTTGGGAGGAAAAACATGCAAGGTCACAAATATCAGCACAAGAAATCTATTTCTTGCTCAGCTACACTCAAACTGAAGATTCATTTCACTATAAACAGGTTACCTGTTACTGAAAGGTCAAAATAGAAATGGTCTTTTATTACTGGCCTGCCATTCTTTTAAAAATTTTGGTTATTTTATTGTGTATAGGTAGAGGAGTGTTGGTGTGGGAGTGGACAAGAGGGGACAGGGAACCTCTGCCAGCTTCCCCACCACTCAGCCCGCATCCCATCACTGTCCCTGCATCCTTGGGTGTCCTGCACCAGGGCTGAGCTTCTTTCGTTGCAACACTGTGGTAAGTACTTTGCTCACCTTAGTCCCTGGCAATAAATCTCATGTGGTTCTTACTTACCTTTCCTTTGTAAAAGGATTGTAGTATTTTTTACAGCCCCTCCGTTATTCTGGACTTTCAGATTTAATCTCTATTGTTTGTGCTGCCGCATCACCCGCCCTGCCACCAGTGCGAACTGGGGAGTCACCGAGGGGCACCCAGCTCTGAAAAGCAGCAGAAGCAGATAGTTACTGCAACCACCGTGAGCATGAGCAGCCTGCACTGTCTCACTGTGAAGGACTGTGTTTTCAACCACCTTTGATTCATTAAGGCAATGCTATCAGAATTAAAGTAAGAGTTGGTGCCTGCTTTAAGGCCCGATAATCAGAATTAATGGTTTTCATCTCTTAAAACCATCAGATAGTTAATCAGAACATATGTAGTTAAATAAATGTGGTTGGCAAAGATATACTGCATTACCAAAATAGAAAAGAAGAGGAAAAAAAGGAAAGAATATTGGTGGGGTTTCATATGTTTGATACCACTTTAGGAAAAAAACCCCATAAATCCACCACTGCCATACAGGCAGAGTAGGATTCATTTCTACTGATTTCATATTTCTGATCAACTAGCTCATATTCTGGTGGACAGTGGCCGTGAAATGCATTCATTTTTTCATTTCTCATTTAGATTTACTCAAGATTTAAATAGATTTGTAGATCTCCCACTGCCATACAGGCAGAGTAGGATTCATTTCTACTGATTTCATATTTCTGATCAACTAGCTCATATTCTGGTGGACAGTGGCTGTGAAATGCATTCATTTTTTCATTTCTCATTTAGATTTACTCAAGATTTAAATAGATTTGTAGTGGTTTGACTTTGCCCCCTTTTCATGCCCTGTTCTCTTCATACACTTGTGTGATCAGTTGAAGCTGATGGGACTGTTGTGAGGAAGCAAATGTAGAAGCTGTAGAAATGTAAAAATGCATTAATTATATGTTTTACCAAAAAACGCCATAACCTGAATAAAACACTCAGACAACCCAGTACTGCACAAATATCTCCAATATGCTTAGTTCAAATTTATCTTGAATCCCTTGTGATCCTCTGCATGCAAAAAAGTATATCCTTTTAGTAAGAATGATCACATTTTAAACAGAGAGAAAAAATGTGCAATGCTAAAATAATATTTAGGATGGTAGCCTATAGAAGTTCACATCCTAAAACAACATGGCAGCTGTACAGGGCTGAAAATATTGTAATTCCTAGGTTTCCATTTAAACTGTCAAGTAGGGAGAGATGATCATAACAGGTGTAATCCACATGCACTGCAAATGAAAATCCCAAGATTTACTTTTGAAAAATTTCAGGAGGTGGTAAAACATATATTCATTTTAAACTGGAATAGTTGGCTTGGATCCTTTGGGGATACCCGCAGGTGTCAGTAGATGTCTATGCATGGACTGGGGTGGTTGGGTGAAATTTTAATTCCTTCAGTTAGCTGCCAACCTACAGCATCTTTAAACAGTACTTTGGCCAGTCCATCCCTGTTTTGCAGAGTAACAGTGTTCACTTTACATGTGATACAAAGACTGTGCATTGGTAGTTTAAGCAAATTCTAATAAAAGGGAAATTTTCTAAAGGTTAAAAGCAATTTTGCCATTGCAAAGTATTCACAAGCTTCCATTAATTATACTCTCTTCTTAATTGCAAATATCAGCTTGGAATGGCTCTGGTTTTAGTGCAGTTAGTAGCATATTATTTTTTTCCCTCGAGTGAAAGAAATGAATTTTCCCCCTCCAATCAAATGCCAATATAGAGCATTTAAATAATTTCTTTAACAAACACATTTTTCTGCCCCGCCTATGAATGAAGACAGAGATTTATTCTTTGTGCTTGATTTGTAGTTTTTTTCTTCTACAATTGTGAGCTTACATTTTTAAAATATAAAGGAACTGAAGTGAATTCTCAATGTAATTTTTGAATTCCAGTTTTCAGAGTAGTTTTCTGACTAAACTCTATACATTTATCTGGAAGGGAGAAATAAAGAACTGACTGAGGACATTAGCAGTGATGTGTATTCAACTTATTTCTGACTGACTGATATAATTGTAGCTCTCCAAGTCCTATTGTGATTGCAGGATTAGATACATACTTTTATTTCAGTTTAGTATTTTGGAGCAATGCCTTCTGAGGAAGAAAGAAACTAATAATTTCTTGTCACTAGCAAGCTGTAATTATATATATTTATATTTAACCTTTCCAGATACTACTCATTAACATTTACTTGGCACAGGCACAGTTTACATTTTGATATTCTGCTTTTGTGTAAAGGTTATAATGACTATGGTAATCTTTGACTTGCTACTGTTCCCTCTCCTGAAAGTGCTGAGGCTATGTCAAAACATAAACTTGGGAGAACAAGGGTTGGAGTATGGATTTTAGTTTATTCTGCTAAACAATTCTGTAATGGTAATTATAATAATACTAACTAAAAAAAAACCAAACCCCACAAAACAACATGATAAAACCAACACAAAAAATTAGAAAACCAGTTCTAGTCTTAATGCCATGACACTGTGAACTACTCCTAGATACATAGAATAACTTCAGTTGTAAGGGACCTCTGGAGGACATCTGACCAAACCTTATGCTCAAGCCAGGGCTGGCTTCAAAGTTAGATTTAACTTCAAAGTTGGACCAGGCTGCTCAGGGCCTCGGTTACACAAGTTTTGAACATTTTCCAAGAAAGAGTAAACCCACCGGTGTCCACCAAGGGGAAAGAGAAGACACTGCTCTGAACTTCCATCCTGTGCTCTGGAGGGACACCACTTTTCTTCTTTTTGCTCCCCAAGGATGGGAAGGTGCAGCTGGAAATACTGTCCTATGTTGAATTCTCCACCTTTCTGATGTTCTCCAGAGGCATCCATAGAAAATGAAAATGTCATGCACAATTTTAGGTAGCAATAAAAATAAATCTATTGTCATGACAATGACTATTCTAATTATGGTCTAATTAGAATAAAAGCAAGGGGGATACTTTGAAAGACACTTTCTCAGAAGGAGAAATTTTATTTGCTTGATTTTTCCTTCTTCCCCAACTCCTCCTTCCTCTGTTGTCTGAAGCTGCAAAGAAAAGAAAAACAGTTTAGGAAAAGGGAAGTGGTTTAAGTGTATGTTGGCATTTATTTCTGACCGACGTAATGCTATTTTAATCTTATCAAGGTGGGTTTCTTCAATGAGAACGGTTAGTGGAATTGGGTATAATTAATGGTTCACCATGTATTGTATGTTTGGAACTGTATATTAGCAGCATGCTGTTTCCCAGGGCTTTCTTGTCCAGGTTTCCTAGTTTTTTTCCTTTTGTTTGAAAAGTAAGGAAGTTACTGTCTTTAAAAATAGTTGGTAAAATTTCCTTTTATAGATTTCAGTCTTGCAGACTGATCTTTGCTTCTAACAAAGAAGAGAAATTTTCTTCTCCATTTATGCTCCTGGTGGACTTATCCAAAGACTAAGCGCTTTTGGGGCTACCTGGTGTTACAACTTGGTGTTTTCAAAGAATTTCTCCTTTGCAGCACACAGAATATGCACTGGACACAATTCACTCAACTTGTCCAAATAAAGACCTTCATTAAAGCACTAAACAAAGAAAAGGTATGTTGCCTCAAATTATGTTGAACTCTCCTTAGGTGATACTTTTAAAAAAATTCTTATGTGATCAGCAGTCATCTCGTTGCAGATGGCTGATATTTCTAATTGGCATAGGCTTTATTACCGGCTAATTATCTGCTTAAAGCCAGTTGTGTAAACCAGGTGAAGTAATAGCCCGTGAGACATTATAGGTGATTAGTAAAAATAAAGATCCTTGAAAGACTGAGGCGTCAACAGACTGAAAGTCATTTCTTCACTAAAATTTCAGCAGTTCAGGAGGACTGAATGGTATTATCAAGAAAATTAAAAGTGAAGTGGTTAAGCTACTCAGCATGTAAAAAAATTGGCATGTACAAAAAAAAAACAACCCAACAAGCCCTCTAGATTATATTTGATCAAATAAACAGAAAAATTGGCAGTTCAATAGCTGATAGCGAATGAGAGTGAGATGCAGAATTAATTTTTCAGCACTCCAAATAGAATTAATTGCTGGAAAACTGGAGAAGGGAACGTGCATTTGACAGTGTTATTGACCTGGAATTTTTGACACATTATCTCAGCAGCTTAGAAATAGCCAACATGTCAAATAAAATAGTGGTTATTAAGGGGGGAAAAAAAAAAAAAATTACATTAAATCAAAATTGACTTTAATTCTGGCCAGAGAACAACTACATGATCATACATTAATGTTTCATAGAGAAATTTGCTTAAAAGCATATAAACTTCATGAAGAGTAAGTATAGCAACTGAATCTGAATAAGCTATAAAAATATTATAGTAAAAAAAATTAAATTATTAAAAGCATATAAAAATTATAGGACAATGCAGTTTTTTAATAACTACTTTGTGCCACCATTATCCACTGAGCCTCAGATCTTTTAAGAGCTAGAACAGAGTCTCTTTCCAATGAGAATTTAAAATGTCCCCACAGCTTGCACATGTCTCGTGTGATCAGCAGCGCCCACAACACCCCGTGCTGCACCAGGAAGCCTTCTCCTTCACGCAGCTTTCTTAAACCGGTGTGTGTGCACAGCAGGCAACCCTGAGTGATACCAAGAGACCGCAGATACTTCGTTCAGTAATGAAACATTACAGAACATACATGATCTGTTCAGTCTTTTGAGAGTTCTTGAAATATCCTACAATAAAATCTAATATTGCATTTTCATTAAAAATGACAGATAGTCATGATCCTATGAGAGCTTGCCATGGAGAAACCTAACTTTTAGGTTTTAAATAACTAAATAAAACTATAGACAAGTCTTAGAAGCATTAATCCACATGTCAGCATCCCCATATTTGCTGACCTCCAACTTTTGGGTGAGTTTGGATCGGGCATTGGATTGAAAAGTGGGTTTTTTTGAGCAAAAATATTGTGTGATATAAACCAGGATGGCTTCAGCCTAGTCTTTTAAATTCTGGAGGGTCCATGTTTAAAGAAATGCTTTGCTGTCAGCAGACAAATACCAAAATACTTGTTCTCTGGGGTGTAAAAAACACCGGTTAAGATGCAGACACACACCCAATTCCTCAGTTTTAGAGCATACTAAATGTTTGATACGCTGGGGACTGGCAAATTGATCAGGGAACCTGTAGGTCGTACAACAAACTTTTGCCCATTTCTGTGTCTACACAATTTGAAACAAAGCTTTTAGATTATTATTGTTCAATGTTAGAATGTGTTATGATTCACTCCTATTTTACAACATCATCTTATGCTGAAAAGATTACAACGGAAAAATAGAACGAGCCTTTGTGATATTTCTAACTTCAGCTTAGTGCAAGTAACCTCATGGAGGCTTCTGAGGTTCACAACTGGGAACATGCTGAAGGTTTCATTTTGGATGCTCCCAGTAGACCTTGCTGGGTTGTGCTGGGCAGAACTGTTGCTCTTGGACAGTTCATGGAGGGTACCTGCCTGCAGGTACCTGGAGGGCTGCCTCTTAATGCTTCAGAACAGCATTTTAACTCTCAAGGTTCCCATCTGGTCCTTGATGGACAAGACAGATGATGTCATGGGTCCTGGGATGACCTGAATTTTAATTACCTCAAATATGGGACAGACAGACCTTCTTTGAATAGAAGTGTGGACACAAGATATTTACATACAATTGTCTGTGCAGTTCTCAGCACAAAATTTTGCAAAATATCTGAGTCACCATGACCATTACAAATAATAAAATCGATGTGTCACCCTAATTGATTCTGAAATTCACAGAGCAATGTCCTGGAGGAATGATCGAGAATATTTTATTATCTTTATTTCTGCTGGAATATGTTTTTATAAACATATGCCACCTGGCAACCATGAACAACTTCAGATCATTCATATGAATAAACACAATGATGTTATCACAGACATTATCACAGAACATTATCTGAAACAGGCAAATGTGCTGTGATTAAAACACCAAGGGAAATCTGTTTTGGTTTCATGTAATATTAAGAGTTATGGGTTTGAAATCATGTCTGCCTTGAAGACTGCAAGACTTCCACCAGTTTGCAACCAGTAGGATGCTTTATGCAATCCAGCTAGTACAGAAAGATTAAATCCTTTTTCATGTATGACTAAGATTATTGTTTATGAGTTCTTATCCTGTAAGATATTTCATGGTCCTTACCTGATGCCAAACTTGCAGCTAAGCCTCAGGCTGGACTGGCTGTGCCGGGGTAGATGAGACCCTGCTGGGATCTCCTCAGCTTGGCCAACTCACAGCCCTGGAAGTGCAGGCAAGGGCTGCTTGATGCAAAATTTAGAAGAAAAGTGTGTGTGGGGTCTCCTTCCTTGCAGCTAACACATAATTTTAGAAACCTAATGGATCTACCTGAAAACTCTGCTGGAAGAACAACCCAGTCCCTCAAATGAGTCACCTTTTCTTGCAGTGAGATGTTATTGGGCAAGGTAACCCACAAAGTAAATCATACGAGTTTCTGTCCCCGGGGTTTGGAAACCTCAGTCACTAAACTTAGAGTTTTGAAATTGTTTTGTAAGGAGATTTTTGTTGTGGTTATTGTAATGCTCATATTTGCACACTGATCTCCCTTCAGCTGTTCTCCGCTGACAAGCTGAAAGACTATTTTGGTGAAGTCCCAGTGGGAATGACAAACTCGTTTATCTTCTGAAATGCTCTCGATCAGTAGCAATCACCGTCATGGCCTCAGTCCTCTACCTGCCTTTCCTCTGGCACCACGTTTTAACTCTGGCCTAAAGCTGTTTTGGTCTGTAACAGGGATGGAGGTAGCTCTCCCCTGGCCGGCCAGTTGGGCATGGGGTGCTCCCTCCCAGCGTTCCTAGTGCTGCCTCACCCTGTGCACACCTTCTAAAGGTAGTCTGAATGTCGGTGTGGGAGAAATCAGTGGTTCCTGTGGGCAGGGGGTTATCTGGGGATACTTCAGCAGTTACTAGTGAAAGTGAGTGCAAACCCCAGGGAATGGGCTAGGGAAGAGGGGATCCTGTGAAGCCCATGTGGGCATGGGTGTCAAGGGGTCAGCAATAGTGTCAGGGTTGGAGGTGCCCCATATCCTGATGTGGTCACAATAGCAAAAGAAAAACAGTGCAAGAGAATCATCACATGCAGAATTATTGTGCAAAAATTGGCACAAGTTGCATCAACCAAAATGCTGCCTCCATCTCCCCCCAGGACCCACAGCCTGCCCGTGCTGTGGTCCTGCCATGGGCTGCTCCAGATTGTTTTGGTGCATAAATGACTTTTTTAATACAGCTGAGGTTTCAAAAAATGTAGTAAGAATGATGTCAGTGTGCAAGAAAGATGACATGCATTTGAGGAGTGCTGGGCTAAAGCAGTCCTGCTGTGGCTTTAAGGGCCAGAGGGGGTATGCCAGTCATTAGGACCAGCTGGGGGTTTAGGGTGGGTTTAGGTTTAGGCTTAAGTTTAAGGGGAGGGGTGAGGCTTGAGTTTTGCTTTTGCTTTTGCTTCTGGAGGAGGTAGTGAAGGAGGTGTGCTTGGTTGGGGTATTCATGCTGATTAAGGTAATACTTTTTAACAGCATTTTTTTTCTTGTTTGTATTTGTGTTAATAAGCTTTTGTCCCATCTCCTGACACAGAGACCCTGGGTAAAAGCTTCATCTTTGGCCATGCATTAGATGTTCTTTAAGGTCTTAAAAATAAGCAGAATCTATGTTTTCAGCAGCATCTTGGCACAAGTGTCTTCAGACAATGAAGAGCTGTTTGCTAGGTACTCTGGTTAATGAAGTGTCCTTTGATAATTAATTATTTCAGATTCAATTTATTATTTCATACCAGAAGAAAAGGAAAATATAATGTTAAAAGTCTGGCTTAAATGTGAAACTGGGGGGGGAGGGTTCAGACAAAACTGTTAAGAATAGTAAAAATTAGTCCCTGTGCATTGGTGTTAGGGGTTTCAGCCTGAACCTGCTGCAATCAATGAATGTTTTGATACTGGATTCAGTGGTGCAGGAGGTGATCTGTGCTGTGTTGTAACTATTTATGATAAATGAGCATGAGACCCTTTTCTCTTTGTGTAAGTTTGTTTGGGGTAATTCCACCCCAGGGCTTGATCTCACCGTCTGCACAACCTCAGTAATCAGTGGGCTTTTTTGTATGGAGAAGAGATTGTGTTTTCATGCCTTAGTCTCAAGTATCTTGGAAAATCAGATACTTTGCGGGGAAACACCTCTTAGTGAAAACAAGCATTAATGGGAGAAGTTTGCTCTGCACTGGGCTGCTGTAGGCATTTGGTCTTCTGTGGTCTGGAGCCAATACAAGGGAAAGATTAAAAAATACCGGGGCAGCTAAGCAGCAGACAGTGGTTTCTGGAGTTCACATCTTGGTGATAAAATACTGGTAATCTGTGAATTCTGATATTTTTTAAGAAAACAAATTCCAAAATGTAGCCAATGCAATGGAGTTGTGAGAGCTTGGTGTTCAGAAGCTGAGTAACTAAAGTTTCTCCCCTGTGCTCCCTGCACATGCTGTTTCAGGGGTGTTAATTAGATGTTAACTAATGTGGAAGCTTATACTTTCCTATTTTTTTGGTAATATCCCTCTAAGGCTTCTCTCTGGTGATGTGGATATTAATAAGCCTCTGCTTGGTTGTTAGCTACTATGACACTATTAATAATGACAGTCTGTTTCTATGGTAGACATGCAGAATTTCTTACGTGTAAAGATTGTTCAAAGGAAAAAAAAACACACAACCATATTTTCTGTTGATAACAATACACATGAAAGTTTTGATTAGGAGCTTCCTAAACCTTTATGGATGTATTCACCTTCCTGCTTGAGGCTGAAGGCATTTGGGTCCGTGTGGTTTAAGAAACATTGCCCACCTGTGAAACTTGTCAGCTTGGTTTAGGACTATTCCTCAGACTCATCCAGGACATCACTCCTAGCCATATGAAAGAGCTAGTCCTTGTTGATACACAAGAAGAACCAGAGTAGTTTAGCCTGCTGCTGAAGACTAACCTGAACTGTCTGAACTGTTGGTGGGGTTTGTTGGAGATGAGATGGGTTGCAATAGCATGGATGCTCCCTTTAGAATACTGCAATTTTCTGCAAAAAATGGAAGGTGCTGGCTACTGTATATGACTTAAGGGAATTGTCAACCATATGAGAATTAAAATGCATATGTGCGTATATCTACATCATTTTGATGTCCTCTAGGAGACTTGTTTTCCCGCTTACTTCATCTTTCAGCACTCTTCAGGAGTGCTGTCACTACTGATGTTGTGCTGGTACAAAGTGTGTGCAAAGTACAAAACCCGAGGGTGGCTTCCAGTATTTTGTTATGTTTTGTCATTACATTTCATTAGGGTGATATACAAGAAAATAATTTTCATGAGTTTTAGTTTTGGTTTGGTTTTTTTTCCCCTGCATGCATTTATGTCTTCACCATCCATTTTTAATAACAGCAGTACTTTGCCTGGAGGAGATGCTGCATGTCCTTGGTGTGCTGCTTTTATTTATAGGGTCAATATATGAGAAAACGACTAAATATTTTCTTGGATCTCTGAATGTTTCCTTTGGACTCTTTGTGAAGAGGAAACCTGAAATAAATCTGGAAACATTTCAGAGGTATCTGAGACTGTGCTCTCACTTTTTCCATCACTAGATGGCACGCTGTGTGTAGGAATGTATTTCTGCCTTGGCTGGAGCTTGGAGATGCTGAGCCATGCCAAGCGGTGAGTTAATTTGTGGAGATGCAGAAGTAACTGAGCAATGACAGGCAGTTCACTTGAAAACCTGAGTGAAAGGGACAAAAGCTGAGCGGACAATTAACTCCGAGGAGATGTCTGTGTCACATGCTGAATGGACATATAGCAGGGAACAGGCACAGATGACAAGCGTCAGACCGACAGCTCTCATTTGGGTATAAGACACAGGCAGCAGTGAATGTTTGCTGTTAAAACATGAGTGCTGTGATTCTTTTTTTTAATAATTATTATTTATTTTTAATGTAAATGTTACACATACACAATAGCTATCAAAGAACAGCAAAATTCAATCTTTGTTCAATATTCCAAACGGTTGTTATCAAATGTGTTCCCTGAACCACAGTAAAGAGTCATCAGTGGCAGTTTATGCACATATTTAGAGTTAAACTTATAAGCAGAAACAAAACCAGTGCTTGGGGAGTTTCAACTGGCAGCAGCCAAGCTCCAGTGGCAAGTGCAGACTTGCTCTGTCTTATTTCAAGGGGGAGTTGCTGCTTGTTCAACACTTACTTGAAAAAAAAAAAAATCCTACCATGGTTCTGGGCCCTTAAACTTGAGCAGATGCTTTTGCTGACTCTTTTGGGAGTGCTGCTAACTAAGACCCGTCTCCTTGCATGCCTGGGCTTTGCTGCTGCTGTGCATAGGAGCAGTGCTGGCGATGCCTCCCATGGGGTGGTACTGCAGCCACTGTCTCTGGAAGTAGTGTTAACTTGTCCTTAGTGTTTCTGCATCAGATATTGTTTTTTGTCACTGGGAAGAAAGAAAGAAAATAAAAGAAGAAAGAGGAGGAAAAAAAAAAGAGGGTGGGGTGGAGGGAAATCCCCAACCCCAAACAAATCAAACTCTCCTCACCCCCCAACACACACTCATTCAGGAAGTGCAATATCTTGGTTAATCTTCCATTTACTACTAAACATGGTATAATTATGCTGAGATCTTTTGCAGGGAGCCAGGGTATAACACTGATGCAATGAGAATAACGGGAACTTCAGTGAGCCGGGACCTCATTGTTTAAGTCTGGTATATAAAGGCTATGAAAGAGTAATCTCTAACTGCTTTAATGTTATCCACAATATTCTTCCCACCTGTATTTGATGAAATATTGCACCCTCACTGATACCACTTCCTGTGGTTTGGATTCAAACCACTCCGAGAGCAAGAGACAACTGTGCTTGATGTCCCCTAATTGGGATGCTGTGGTAGGGCAGATGTGGAGATCTTGGCTAATTGCCTTCAAGACGAGCAAGTTGGGTAATGAAAGGAGTATTGATCTGTGTACCAGTGAACGTTACTCCTTCGAACTGAGGAGACTGATTCATGCTACTCAAGTCTCTTCAGCTTAAAGGTGATAAAGGAGTTGGTACATTATTCCAAGGAATGTGACACATCCCAATTTTGTCAAGTGTCTGCAATTCCTCTGATGTGTTTCAAAGTCAAAGATAAATCTTTGATGGAGGCCCTATTTCATCGATATTTTATATCTTCCCTCTACTGGATACGTTTTTGGCAACTTAATGACAATCCTAAAGTTAAATATCACGGGAAGATCAACCGACTACAGAAGACTTTTGAGTTTTGACTGTTTCTGTGCATACTTGTCATGAAAACAGCATGACAACACTCTATTTCAGATGCCATTAAGAGCTCCAAAAAGACTTTGCATATTGTCTTTATTGTAGGCAGCTGGATCAACAAAATCTTTGAAAAATATGGCTGCAGTATCAGTGGGACTTCTAACAGGCTTCGATAGTTTTATCACCCTTTGAAGAAAACCCTAGCACTGTAGTTAATCTGGGGCTCCGCTTGTTCCTTTATTAACTTAAATGCAAAAAAAATCCAGTTTCCAATACAAAGTACTAAAACCAAACTTACTTGTATAAACATGATGCTCCTCTGAAGCATGACTTCTTTTAAGATAGCTAGTTAATCAAAATTCCCTAGAAAATAGGGGAATATAACTTTTGTAGAAGTGCAAAGTGACAAGAAAACACTAGCAAACTCTTAAGAATGCTGAATGAATACCTTCAAATTACATTGCACTCAGAGGAACAATTTCTGCAGGAGGAATCTGAGATCTAACTCTCCTTTCTGCCCCAGCAGTCAGGTTCCTATTAATGTCACAGGTTCTGATTGGGGGTGTTTTTTAAAAAAAAAAAAAAAATACACATGTTCAAACATGTTAACTGTGAATTTATCATTGGGTTTTTTAATAGCATCACATCATCAGACAAAATAACAAGGTAATCCATTATATGCATGTGGACTGTCCACCTGAGGTCTATTTTTCCTAGAAAGAATTAGGACTTTTGTTTCTTTTCCTGTTTCACCTCTACTTTTATCATGCTTTGATCATCTTAGAAGCTATTTTAGAGCAGTTATTGTGGTGAACTAGATTTCAAAAAAAAAAAGTGTTGAAATAGTGATTGGTCTCTTTGCTTTAATTTTGGTTCTGGTTCTTCTGTCATTAAGGTACATGTGCATGCACCGAAATACCATCACTCTGCAAGTGATCTCTTCCACTGGGTCTGTACCCAAGGAGACACATCCTTAGACCTTTAAGAATATAAAAAAAAAGCATGTGTGTTGGCATGGCAACTCCTTCTTCCTCTTGCTGCTACTCCTGTACCAGGACCGCTGACCTGCAGCAGCAAGGAGAGTATTCCTTAAATGAAAGGAAAGATTTCATTATATTCCTGGTAATTCAAAAGGCCTGCTCAACTGGGTGTACTGGAAAACTTCAGCTGCAATCAATCACTCTATTACTCTAATCTTATGCAGTTGATTTTTAAATGTTAACATCTATTAAGGTTACAAAGCTATTACTTCCTCTGGTTGTGAAACCTTTCAAGTGAGGTCAGGCACGTTTGTTGTTAATCACCAATTTTATAACTGGTCATTGATGTGACAATGTTGAGTCTGGCTGCTGTGCTAACGGTTAGTCATTACACATAAAAACTAGAATAAAGACAGTTTAATTAAATGACTTTCCTATTCCATGCCTTTCTCCACAAGATGTGCATTCCAACAGAAAAGGAACTTCTGTGTGCATCCATCACAATACACAGTACGTACCTCGGCTTTACATCTGCAAAATTTCTGAAAAATAAGAATTGATGTTTTTTCCCTACGTATCTGTTCTAGACTGTGGTGAAATGTGGGGGAAAAGCATTGCATGTTGATTTCAGCAAGGACTTGGATACTTTATTCTGACCATAAGAGTATAAATTATTTAATGTATATTGCAATACATATCTGCATCACTATACCACAGTGATGCAGTTTTAGTGGTAGTATATCTTGTACAGAGCATAAATGGCAGTTCTGGTGGCAAAGATCCAGGAGATACTAACTTTCAAGTATCTTTCATAAGGATGCATATTACGAGGTCAGGAAGCTCATCTGTTAAGCACTCATCATAGCTTGTTCTTAAAGCCTGAATAGTTATCCCCATAAAGTGGGATCACTGCAATAGTAAAATCTTTCAGTAGACCAAGTTTTGGTACAATTAAATAAGTCTAAATGGGATGTAAGATGGTAGATCCGGCAAGGGGTTTTTTTTATGTCTGTAACGCAGACAGAAAAGCTTTTCATTGAAATTGTCTGTATATTTAAAAAGGAAGAATAAAAGGAAAAATAAGGGGTTATTTTAACTTAGAGACTAACATGATGGAGTAAAACCAGCACAAAGATGTAATGTGTGTATGAAACCTAGAAATTAACTGAGCAGACATATTATCCAGGATATTTGAAATACGAAGCTAAATAGCATAGCTGGTGATGGCATTGATATTTACAGTAGTCCTGTCTCTAGGAGAAAAGAGTGTTAATTCTGTGTATTATTTCTCAGTTTCCAACCAAAGAACAGACCTTCATCCAATGATCATTGAAGTAAATGGCATGGGTGGGAGGTGGGTAGGGAAGGAGGCAGAAGTGAAGTAGGCTTTACTTGAATGAGCAGTCAGTTGGGTCTGGAGTTGGAAAAGCAGGTAAAAGCTTGCTCGGATACCTTTACTTGGTTTAAGTCTCCATCTTCTTAAGATCAAGTCATGTGAAAGGTATGTGGTAATAGAATGAGGATGAAACAGCCCTGCTGGAAGAGGAAGAAAGTCCCTGTAATCTTACCAAAAACAATTGCTGTGTATATCATCCAAAATTTAATTCTAGCATCTGCTTCTTCATAGCCTTTCTAATACGAGCAATAAGTTGTTGCACTAATCCCACACTGGACCTGTGTGAGACGATGGAGTATGGTATATTTGTACTAAGGTAGTTTATAGTGAAGTTTGTTTATTTGAGTGAATATGCTGTGGATTGCAATTAACGATACTACTTCTCAGTAGCAAAAACCTATACTGTGCTTTGCTCTAAACTTAAATGTTCCCCAAAGAATCAAATGAAATAATGTAACATAATTTATGTCCTTATTTGAAGCTGTATCATCTAGTATATAATTCCTATGAGCAGCTCTTTTACTGAGAAGTATTGCTGCTATCAACGCCACTTTTATATTGGAATCTTTTTATACAAGCATACAATGCAAAGCTGGAAAGAAAAATGTATTGTTTCTTTCAGCCACCCATCCCTGTAAACCCCAAAGACAAACAGCTGAAATTCCTGGGGGTGAGGTGGAAGCATTTATCGCTCCAAATTCTGGTAAGGCCCAGGAGACCAGACTGGTTTCTGAATGCTGAAAGACAACTGACATTATACTTTAGGAAAAAAGAAGGGAAGGGTGGAATTTACTTGAGAGCTTTCACAGTGGAAAAACAGGGTGAAAAATATCATGTTACAGAAATAGAGAAAAGATGAGATTTATCTGGGATTACTTTAAAATCCTAGGTGAGCTGAAATCTTCCTTAAGAAATGGGTTAGGCCCTGTTACGTTTTATTTAATAACTCTCAGTATAATACCTGGCTCTGATATAGCAGCTCATATATAGGGACCTCAAGGCAATATTTTTTTACCCCTGTTTTATAGATAAGAGAATTAAGGTAAGAAAAGGTGAAGATAGGTGGCAGCAAGTGTCAGAAATGGAGCCCTACAGGCTTTTGGGTGTAGGTTTAAATTTCACAGTTCCCTGGCCTTATGTAATTAGGATAGGCCACTATATCTTGTAACTAATAACTTAGTTAATTCTGGAATAATAGTTTTCAGTGTAGAAGTGCCAAGTGGGGGATGCCATTCACTTGCACGGATGCCTTCCCAGTCCCTTGGTGTGTGTGCTGGCTCGTGGGGTGAATAAATGGTTTGGCAGCTGGGGCAGGTGGAGGTACAGCCTTTGTGACTTGTTTCACCAGCTCTTCAGGGCATCCCTTGGGTCGGTGGCACAGAGCAGAGCTGCTGAAGCATGCGTTGGTGGGAGCTATGCAGAGCATGCTCATGGGACGTGCGGTATGGTTTAAACAGTCCTATGTTCACAGCCTGTCCAAATAACAAATCCTTAAATTTTAAACTGTGGGACTTTACAGCTTGATCGGGTATCTTTGAATGCCAGTGTTTATTTTCCCTACCCTTCCCATGCAGTCCAAATGCATCCCTTAAACTCTAACTTGGGGCACAGTATGCTCTATTTCTGGCTTTAACTGGAGAAAGATAAAGGGAGCTGCACAGTGTGTGTTTGTCCTGTTAAAAGTGTAACGGTATTTGTTCATGTCTACATCTCATCTTAAAAGTTATTTTTATTTTTTTAATGGTAATTTAAGACAAATAGCTTTTCAGTTCATTTTCCTTTCTAAAGGTATTACATGAGGACTCTGGGTACTGAGACAACACAGTACGTACCCCAAAGCAGATGCTACAGTGATCACCATCGTATCCGTACCTGGTAATTCCTTAATCCAATGCCAGTATTGATTAAAGCAAAATATGCTGGTTTTGTGGCCCATTAGGGGTCTGTGTTGAAGCGATGACCTGGAATATATGTGCTGCTTAGAGACAGGAATGGGGCATTCATCTCTCTCTAACACTACCTACTAAGTGGGTGGGTTTGTTTTTAATTCTTGGACATCAAATTCTCATGCACATACCTGTTTCCCCTGGATGTCAAAATCCTGCAGGACTTTACAGATACTCAAGATTCTCACTTTCTTCAACAAATATTGCCCCCTGCGTGGCATAAGGTAACTGTGTCCAGCAGACTGCTGTGTTGGGCAGGACGTACCCCTTACTACTGCCACACTGGAGACAAATGTCCTGGGAGATGGATGTACGGATGTATTTCTCTCTGGTTACAGGATGAACCTCTCTCTGCTATATGGCTGGAAGATCAGGTATTACCATTGTGGTCAAGCATAATCATTTGGGTTGAGGATGAATAGGTTATTTATACATGGGGACAAATGTTCATCTTAACTGTGAAACAATTAGAAAATACCTGCTTCAGCCTAAACAATTTTTTAACAGCCACAAAAATCTCTAAGAAATTGTGTGTGTGTGTGTGTGTCCTTGCTGAAAGGAGTGGCAAACTGTGAAGGGGTGTTTAACAGAATAACTCAAGTCTTCACAGTTATCATAATTCAAGTGAAAATATGGACAGCTTTTTATGACAAGACAGTTTGACTATTCACATTTCTTGGCATACTTGATCACTGCAGGGAATTTAACTATTTAGCTCCAATTAATCTTTGAAAGACGCACATACATCTCCAGGAAAGTAGAAGCACACAGATCCTTATTAGATGGGTTTGGGCCAGATTTTTCTTACACGATTTCAGTTCTCGAGTTGACATGGTCCTTACTGACTTTTTTTCCCTCTCCGTTAACCTGACTCCTCCTGCGATGCATCTGCCTGGTTGCAGAGCCACCATGTTTCTAGAACTAAATTGTATTAACCCAAAACACAGCATTGAGATCTTCTATGTTTGGCTCCTCTTTGGGTTCATTGTGAGATCTCGCAGCTGATTCTTTATTTTTAAAGCTGTTCTTTTCACTTCTCTGAGATGCAGGTATTGTACGTGGGGAGGATTTTTAGAAACTGCTTTTGTTTCATAATGCAAGTTGTGATAATTCAGTGCTTTGGCCTTCCTGCACCAGTGGACCTTTCTTTAATATGGTTAAACACCTGAAGGGGTGGTGGTGGTGGTCGTGGTGGTTTAAACCCTTGGGGGTTTCCTCACTGTGGGGTATAAAATATGGATTATTTCTTAAGGTAAAAAAAAAAACCCTATCTTTGAAATATATTCAGTGAGAAAAGTGTGCAAGGTTACTGCAGCCCTAGGGCGACAGTAATGTATGCTCCACGAGTTACACAAGTTTGACATTGTGGGTTTTTGTTTGTTTTAAATAAAAAGCTGCTGCAAAACAGAGCACTGTACAGCACTTATCAGTGGGCAGCTCTTATCAAGATCTCTGAGATACGGTGAACTTCATGAATTAATGCATCAAAATTAATACATCACTAAGGAGTCTGAAGTGTTGTAGTCGTTCAGTGGAGAACAACTTTATTTTCATCTGAGAAGGGATTGGGAGAACATTTTTAAGTGATGGGGTTTGCTCATTCTGCTCAGATGCACCGCAGTGACCCTGAAGGTGCAGGGCAGGTTGCACTTATTTTCGGTGGGGTCCAGTGGAGCTACCCTGTTCAGCAGCCTGGTCGTGATTTGTCTTTCCAGCATGGGACCGACACAATGCCAAACAATTACAAAACAATGCTGTATTTTTCATTATTTATATATTATTGATAAAAAGGCAGGATTTGTTGTACTAATGCCAGCCTATTCAGTATGAAATCCTCAACTTGCTCTACTGAAAAACACTAAAAAAAAAAAAAAAAAAAAAAAAGAGAAACTTTTTACATTTGTTGCCATGCTGATCTATCCTAGGAGATTAGATGTTTATCCAGGATAAAGTATAGCTATGTAATGGAACCTCCAGGCAACCAAAACTTAGCAAACTCTGTAGCTCTGCTTTGTTAACAACCCCAGACAAATCCAGTGACAAGTGATGCTGCAGCTTCCCTTCGGCATGCAGCACAGAAAGGCTATCCCATGAAGCTATACTTCTAAAAGGTAAATAAAATGAACTTCCACAGAGTTTTTCCTGACTAAAATCTCTACAGTAATTGAAATCTATCCTGTTGGTTGCTGGAGGGACCCCTACCCTTGCAAGGAGCATTTGTTATGTGGGGTGGGGAAATGACTCCTTTCTGAGAGGTCCTCTCTAAGCTATGTGGTGGGTACCCTGTTAGGAGGAAATGATGCCAAGTAAATCCCTTTCTTTATTCTGGAAGCTCTGCCTGGTCTCAAATTAGGCAAAACAACAGAAGATTTTCCTAAAATAATTTTTGTTCTTCCATGGGAACCACGTTGTTTAATCTAGTTCACCTTCTTTCTTAGATCTGCTGAACTTCTCTAGGGGAACAGAGATGTATATGTCCTTCTTTTTATTATTATTTTTAAGCAAAGAATAAAGGTTAAGGTTTAAGTACTTCCTCTTTGCTTCCCTTATTCTCTCTTACCTTGCTGTTTGCTGCCTTGCCAAATTCCTCCTGCTCAGTGGAACAAGTCTGTGTGAGAGAAGGATGTGTTGTTGTGAACATCAGCAGGGTCATTTATAGTGTCTGTCTCTGCAATAATCTATACCACTGTACAGTCCTTGAAAGAATGACTTTTCACATCTTTGGGGATACCTGGACTTTATCAGTTGAAAATGGCTTTTTTGGAACTGCAGCTTAGGCACAAATCAACCTTCCCTGAACTCTAGTTTCCAATTGATTTGGTGTTATTTTTCTGAATTTCATTGCATTTGTAATAAAACCTGAAAATTATTAATGTATAGGGAAACTCTCTGTATTACTAATAATTTTCTGGCTTTACTCTTAAACTTTCAGCCTCTGCACATCCCAGTGTTAGAAGATGTGCCCTCAAGACTAATTCCTAAGCAGCTACTCAACGTACTTTACTGACTTGAAGAAAGACAATTTGTGTCCTTGACCTGTATTTCAGTGATGCCGGTGGCTTTTTCATATCCCAGGCCAATATCTGAAGTATGGTATGAGATGTCTGCCCCTACCTTCCTCCCCCTGCTTCCCAATGTGTTAAGCACTTTGAGCCTGTGGTAGCTGTGGTTGTGACCCAAAATCCCTTCTCTAAGCTCTCTGGACAAGCTGGTACCTTGCCAGGAAAGACTATGGTACTATAAATTACACACTAGTATAAACACTATGTATCCTCGGGTCCCTGGGCTGGCTGGGATCTCAAGAAAGCCTTTGGAGAACAAGCATGTATATGCAGGTAGTTGTGGAGCCAGTTACTGTTGATAAATTAAGTGCCAGATCTTTAATCATAATCTTTAATCACATGTCCAACTTCAGTTTAATTATTCATAGCTGCTGGAAGCAATCTTGAAATGATGTATACTTTCAGGAAAACACTTAAATGCGGTCCAAGACTAGACATGTGTGCTTAAATACCTTAAGTGCTTGTTCTTCAGAAATATTCTGTACACTTGGGGTCATGTGCCTAATTGAATGGAAAGGCTGTTAGGAGAGAAACAAGAGAAAAATTGAAGGTGTTACTACAAGATAGAATCCCTTTTCCTAGTCCAGTAGTAGTTGGACTGAACGGAACTTGGCCAAAATTTTCAAAGAAAGATTTAAATTTAGTTATTCTAGGTATTCTTGAAAGCATTCCTTGGTGATGGGGGTGGATGATTTGGTTGGGTTTTTTTTTTTTGGGGGGGGGGGTGGGTGGTT
>NW_008794154.1:567977-578882 GCF_000699145.1 Aptenodytes forsteri | reverse complement strand
TTTTTTTTTTTGGGGGGGGGGGGTTGGTTGTTTATTTGTGTGGGGTGGTAGTGTTTTTCTTGTGGGTGGTTTTGAGGGTTTTTTGTATGTGTGAATAAATGGTGTTTTGTTTGAAATGAGCGGGTTTGAGTCAATTTAAACAGTCTCCTGCCAGTCCCTGGAGCGTTTCTCCCACAGCCGATGGTAAATGGAAACTGCAGTCCAGAGACGTGATTTAAAACTTTTGACACTGAGTGATTTCCCCCCAAGAATGACCTGAAAAGTGAACAACTAAAACCCCACTCTAGATGGATGGTGGAGAGGCTGAAGTATACTTCCCATAACTATGAAAACCTAAAACTCTGTTCTGTGTACTGTGTTGGAAAAATAAGTGCATTTAGGTCTGATTATTTTAAATGGTGTATCCTACAGGTACATGGATGCTTGTGGTAGTGTTGCATATTGTTTTAAACTCATATGTAGCAATGTACATAGTGTTGAGATTCCAGCCCAAGAAGTCCCTTTGTGCATGTAGTAGCACATGTTAACAAAGAAACAGCAGTGTGGGGAAATTAGGTCTCTTCTAATTCTCTAGCAGACCTATGACACTTTATTGATACTTGAATTTGATAACTTTTCTATAGATTTCTATCCTTTTATTTGTTGTTACCTTTGTGGAAAAATCCCAAGAGAATTTATTAAACTGAGTTCGAAGAGGAATGTCATCTCTTGCAGAATGTGTTTTTCTGTATTGTCAGGAAACAGGGTTATTTTGACAGTAGAATAATGGAGTTAGCTATGATTTAAAGAACGGAAGGAATTCATGACAGGAGTGGAGATCTGTCCTTGTTGGGAGCCTGCACAGGGTACTTGATCATGGGTATTGATTCAGCCCATCAAAATGTGTTGTAGTAAATGTAATTTATGCTCTGACCTTCAGCCAGCTCTCAGCTGGAATGGAAAAACATGGTACAGATACTTACAGATGGGTCTACTCATCACTTGCTCCAAGGAAATGCAGGGTAGATGTATGAATTCAAGCAACTGTGCAGTCTGGAGGGTGAGCTGGAGGCAGGAAGGACTTTCCAGTGGAAAAAAAACATATGGAAATGTCTCTTCTGTAGGCATTGCTGCACAAAAAGTTCAGCCATAAAACCCCTCAGACAAAAGAATTATAAGTCCCAGAAAACAAACAACCCTCCTCTGCCCCCCTTTTCAATTCCGTTATGATTTTTTTTTCATTATTAGATGCTAGGTCCTTTTTAATTTTATTTTTGTTTAGGCCAATTCACTGGTCTGGGAACTTGTGAAGTCACTTGCAGACTGGCAAAGTACACAGGAACAGAGTCAGAATGGTAGTTTCTATCTATTGCAAGGGTTAAGGATGTTCCTAAAGGAGCAGAGCAATGAAAAATACGATTGGGAGAGGGATAAGCATCACTGTAAAGGCAAAGAAAGGAGCAGGCTGTGACAACGGACTCTTATTTAGCATTAGTTACAGAAAAGTAACCTGTTATGTAACCTTTTAGCAGGATGACCTAAAGCAGGGTGGGGGAAAGTCTGAAGAGTCTCACCTTTAATTCAGTTATAATTACAGTATGAAAATATATCATATAAGTAAGCCAACTATATGTTACAGTGCATAATGGCAAGCATAGCTTGTGTGAGTGCTGACAAGACTGAATGTATGTAGTTTTGTGCATAATTGTATAGTATACCGGTATATGTAAATTAATGTCAAGTGTCAATGTATCAGTTTACTATATGATACCCTGATATGTTGTAGTTGGTAAGAATTTAGGATGGCTGTATGTGTTTGAGGATGGTGAGATGTAAATGACTTACACTGGGCTCCCTTTATATTTGATTAAAACCCCTCTTATTCTTTGCTGGCACGCTGGCTATGAAAACTTAACAAATCTTTCAAGAGGCTGTAAAAAACCAGAAATTTTTCAGAACTGTTTTTCTACCTTTAAGCCAGGTTCCCCATAATATTAATTCAGTTGCACACTGATGGAACTGTATCTTGTTAGCATGGTATAGAGGGGAAAAAAAAAATGTGGTGGTAAGAAATGCCAGCATCTCCCTGTGGCAGTACACTCTGCATGTTATAAGATACATGTCTTTGATGTCATGGTGCAACAGGCTGGTGCAAGAAATCTTATGTTTTGAGGTAGAAAAAAAGAGACAGACACCTATCGGATCGAGTTCTTTACTCACATGGCTGGGAGGTTCAGTGTGTTAAAGTGCAGTGTCCTCAGGACATGAATCTACTTACACATGGACCTTTAAGTGGTATAAAGAGCAGGTGAAGTGCTTATCTACGGTTTGCCCTGTGTAAATGTGAACATTTGAGAGTGGTTTGAGACGTATCTGTGCAGGAATAGTTGCGAATCTTACAGCACATCATAGGAATCATGTTTGTTCTTCTGTAGGAAAGAATATGGAATAATGTAAAAACAGGGAGAGTGAGAATGTGAAGAGAATGGTATTGTCTTGTAGCCTGCAAATCCTGTGTGCGGTTGTAGTGTTTTTCTTTAAGCATCTCAAAAAAAGGCCCCAAACGCCCCCCCTGTCCCCAAACAACCCCCAAAACAAATAAACAAAAAATCAAACAAAACAACAACAAAAAAACCACCAAAAAGCCCAGTTTCTTTGGAAGCAAAAATGCAAATCCAGCCTCATGGCAAGAACAGAAAATGGCACATCAATTATTTGCCCTGACAAACTAACGAGAATGGGGAAAGGTACAATCTCATTACCAACTTAATCTTCTGGCACTTCTTGGATTCAGTACAAGTGATTCTATCAATCTAGAAACAAAAAGATTATTTTGGGCCAATTATTCAGGCTCAAATACTCTCGACATATGAAGTGGGTTGATCTAAAAACTCATGGCACCAAAACCGTCTGAGGAGGACAGTATTCTGTTGGCATTATGTAATTTGTTTCTTTAATGAGATTATTTGTC
The DNA here is from genome assembly GCF_000699145.1 of Aptenodytes forsteri. Classification (NCBI taxonomy): domain Eukaryota; kingdom Metazoa; phylum Chordata; class Aves; order Sphenisciformes; family Spheniscidae; genus Aptenodytes; species Aptenodytes forsteri. The sequence continues at coordinate 575,932 of NW_008794154.1, read as the reverse complement.
ATGCAAGTATGCATAGCCTTCTGCCAGCCGTGTGTGCCTTTGCTGCTGCCGTACAGTGTTTGCACTGTCTCTGCTGGCTTGCCTAGTACAGAAACCAGCTGAACTTTAGATGACCATTCCTATGAATTTACTTTCGTAGTTAGGCTCTCCTTACATCCCAGTCCTCCGGGTGATGCTGTGGAAACGAGGGTGCAGTGGATCCCTCCAGAACCCAGCTGCTTTACAGCTGTAATTTCCCCACCTGGCTTGAAAAATACTGCCTGGTGCTATTTCCCTACATTTCCCCTGCTCAGGCTGTAAGTCCTAATGCAATGAAACTATGATTGATTAGCAGAGGCAACAGGCGTTTAAAGAAAGTGATGTTGCTTCTTTCTTTGTGCAGAAAACTTCAGTGTTAAAAACCAGCAAACACTTATGGGAAGGCTATAAATAGGTATAGTCTCATTTATCCTGGCAACGGTATGATGTAAATTGCGGTGAATATATGAGTAAATTTGAGGCATTTACATTTTTTGGGGTGTATTTTTAAAAAGCTAGACAGAATTCTGGGGTTTTGGGCTCATCTGTCTCTCCTGAGCTGTACGGCCTGAGAGCAGCTCAAAAAAAATGATGCTTTGCTGGCAGACGGCTCGGGTGCTGTGGATCCAGGCAGACACTGTACTGAACAACTGAGATGGCAGGGCATCTCCAGTCCCCATCCCCTGCTGCCTGACTGTCACCTCCTCAGTGGGACAGTGTCTCCTGGCCCGTCTGCCCACAGCCCTCCCCTCGCTGGAGGATGGGGGATAGCCTGGTGGCACAGGTGGCTGTTTCTTTTCTTTCAGCACCAATTTGAATCTAGCACCTAGATGAATCAGCACCTAGATGAATCCTATGAAAATCTATCACGTTTGTATTGATAAGACAGGAGTCTGTGTTTCCTCGGTATCTGTTAGCCTTTGTGATAATTATATTTAGAAGTTGTGACTAAAATAAAACAATGCTGGTGTTTTTCCATAAGAAAAGAGAAAATTCTAAATTAAGAGTTAAATTCCTTTTCAATAAAGTCTATGTAAACATTTTCTGAAACACCAACATTAGCTTTAAAATTTGGTATTTGAAGACCCTACAGCCAGGGTGTTACATGACCAACTATAAAAATGATCATTATATTAGTTCCAGGCATAACCATTTTTTTGCTTTCTTCCTTTTTGCCCAAATATTTCTGAAAAACACCAAAAATATATCTGCTGGGAATACACAGTTTTGACAATCCAGGCTGGTTTGGGTTGACAGTACAGTCGTATTAGCATAAAATTTGGCTTGGGCTAATTAGCTCTAGTGAGGAGGAGGATTCATTGTTTACCATGGGGGTTGACATCTGTGCTGGCTCTGGTACCCAAGTTAGCTCCTTCAGAGTTACCTTAAACGACTGAGGCATCTAAGCCTCCCTAAACGACTGAGGCATCTAAGCCTCCCTAAACTCCTGTTTCTATATTTTTATATATACATATATACAAAAAATACAATTTAATGTATTTTATGTGCATATAAGGTTTTATACATATAAGGTTTAGGCTTTTTTTGACATCCTTTGTCCCCTTCTGAATAATTCACTGGGTGATGTGTGTTATGGGATGTACTCTGGATCAGCCTGTATTTGTCTTTTCTTTTTCTTTTTTTTTTTTGCAACCACTGGGAGAGTTGTGGATGGAGCAAAGTGTAAATCACTCTTCTGCTCTGACATACACTGATGCAGATGTAGTAACAGCCAACTTACAGCTTGCATCTCCTTTGCACTGCCACTGAGCTAGGGATCTTTAGCGCTTGAATATTTTGGTATATGTCAGTACCAGCTTTAACACCAATGTTACTTACATGCAGGTTTTGTGCTTAAGTTAAATAAGTAATTATTGTAGTAGTCCCACTGCATATCCAGTCAGTGCTGCATCTCACCTGTCCCATCACTAATCTGATGAAGGAAGAGGGAGAAGATCATGGGCAAGGGAGACAACTCGTGCAATTGTTGTCTCCTGCTGTTATGGCAATAAAATCCTCTTCCCTGTAATATATTTAGGGATTCTTGACATCTGTCACAAAGCTAAGATCATACATATTTACTTACTATCTGTCTTAAAGCTTGCTGTGAAGGACCACATGCAGCTCTCCCAGGGACTAAGCCCTGCGACTGTACCTGAAAACTGCAGGTGGTAGAAAAAAAATAAGCAGTCAAAAGTGACTGCAAAGCCTTAGGCTAGCATGACTTCAGCTTCAGGGCTTTTCTGGAGCTCCTGCTAGCCTCCCAGTGAGCTCCTGAGCCAACCTCTAACATCAAAGGAAACTTTGAATTTAGACCTCACCTGGATCAAATAGATGGATGTGGAATGAGGACTTGTATTCACTTGACTTGAAAGAAAAAGATCAAACCAAATTAAGTATTTCTCAATATTGATTGAATAATCGTATGTTATATTTAATTTTTAAAAAATCCAAATTTTACAGGTTGTAAATGTCCTGAAAGGTGACATTACCCAGCTTCTGTTCTCAGAATGCTATGTGATACCAAATGGGTATGAATGAATTTTAAGAGGTAATAGAAAAAATTCCTGGTTTTATTATTTATTCATTTATTTTTAAATAGGATTTTTTTTTAAATAGGATTTGGCCACACGTCTTTGAATTATTTGGGAAAAATATTTAGCTCAAGGTGTTTCATTCTAGTGATTAGTCTATAAAGGCCTTGCTTTCTTGATCTTGCGTTTCTGTTTTCTTTTAATTACTGCATGTAATCATGCCAACTTAATTTAGCTAATTCCTGGGGACTTAATTAAAAAAAAAAATTACCTTTCTGCAAAGGCTGCCCAGCTGAGACGCATGACTGACTTGAAAAGTGACCATTTCTGTTTCGGTCAGAGGTTTTTTGGTATCTCCAGGAATGGAAATAGAAAGTTGTCCATGCTGCTGACTGGGAAGTATAGCTGGTCAGTGGGAAAGGACTTCAGATGGAGCAGGAGAGTTGTATAAGAAAGATCGCAAAAAATAAGGAATAGCAAGTTCAGTGTGACTCTATTTTCCCTCTCACAGAGTTTCTGAGCGTCTTATAAGTACTTTCTGATCTGCACTGTACCCTCCCCAGCAATTTAGTCAATAAGGGGAGTTGTTTGCATTAGTTAGAGGAGATTTTTGGGAGCCCTTTTTCAGTTTGAGACATATTTGTACCCTATCTTACTTTTATTTATGTTTCCTTGTGCACTGTTAAAGCAAACTGTTATTCTGTGTGTGTGTGTGTGAGGGTTAAATTATTTTCTTTTTTAATGATTAATCGTTCTCACTGAAGAAGGGGTGGCAGCAGGCTGGAAGGAAAGCTGGAGCATGTCAAATGTGACAATAACGAATAAGGCCACTCTCCTGCTGGGTGACCCATGTCCACAGGTCATCCTTCCACTTGCACCTTTGTGCTACTCCACACGGTTTTAGCTGCTGCTGGCTGCTATCTGCCAAGTTTGAGTTTTCCCTGTGTTGGGTAGAGATTTACAGTGTCAGCTGAAATGGATGGGGGGGGGTGTGTGGAACATGGCAAAACTTCAGCTTCACGTGATGGTCAAAGTGGAGCAGAGCAATGAAGAAGCACCAAGTGATACTCGGTTTTGCTGTGAAGATTGCAATAAACCACCTGCCTGGCTTGTCTTTGTGTGTGGGAGACAAATAGCATATTCCACTAAAAATAGTTTCCTTCTTTTCTTAACACAACATCAAGAATATGGCCATGCTTAATATCTGATGACTTAATTTTTTTTCCTGGATTGTTTAAACTGCTTTCAAACTAATTGGATTGGGTGCAAATTAACAGCTGGCAAAAATATAGTCCTGAGGCAGAGCATTTTTTTCCTGGCAAAGCAAATGTTACTGAATAAACGTTAATTTTACCTGAAAAGCCTTGTCCTGCAGATTAGGTGGGTTTTTAAGAAGTCCTTAAACAGTCACTTCACTGGTACCAGCATATTAACCACATAGCATACCCAAACTGTAAAATATCACTGCATTTGTACTGGATTTCATCGTCAGAGATTTTATCTATTTGCTCACTTTTTTAACAGTATAAGATAGTGCTGAGATACTGTCCGTGCTGCTGCCCAAAACATGGACATGTCATGATTGGAAGGGACCTGTACTCAATGACAATGGAATTCAAACAAATGGCAGAAATCTAATTGCTGGGATTGTCTACAGGGGTGGAAGCTGAAGTACCAAACTATGTTATAATAGATGCAGGAGCGTTTGCTTGAATATTATCATCAGGCAAATACTACTTGATGTCATGACAGTAGCATCAGTTGGTGCATCTGTAAAGAAAGCTATGCACAAATTGGTGTAGTGATTTAGGTAGCAAGTGTGTTACAACAGTAATGTGGATTTCATGAGGGACAGAGCTCAGTTTTTCATTAAGAAAACTTGTCTGCTTCAAAAAAGCAAAGGAAAGGGAGTGAGAATGCAGTAAAAATAAAGCAAGAGCAAAAAGATCCTCCCTTTCCCCCACACCCCAAAGACCATGAACAAGCAAGGGTACAAAGCCAAAACCCTGGCACTCTAATGTCTAAAGTCCATTGTATGAGACTGATGCACAATACAAATGGTTCCTCAGGGGAATGCTTACAACATCCTTCCTAAAGACATTTGAAAACCATGATGCAGGTAAATGGCTGCGTATCCCTTTTGCACAGCTGTTGGGATATCAGTGCATCTGGTGCCTCTGCAGTGTGGCCAGGGACAGCCTGGCACAGTACCGGGAGTGTACCAAGGGTGCAAAGGAACAGCCTGTGTTCAAACAAGCTTTCTTGGGATCTCCAGAGCCACTATGATCTAAACCTAAATGTGCCCTTCTTGTGAAGAGAGGTAGTTCAGGTCAAAGAAACAGTGTGATCATCTTGCTCTTGTACTGCAGTTGCTGCTCAGGTTTTAGACTTGCCCTCTGTAAGGTTTTTGGTTTTCTACCCTCAGCATTACAACTGAAGCAGATTTGCAAAGCTACTGTGAGCAGGGACAGAGCTAACATTTATTGATGGTGTTTGCTCTATGACAGTTTTAAAGTATCTGCTCTTAAAATCCTGAGCCAAGTTAAAATCCTTGAATAGCTTGTTAAAACTTTAGTTCTGAGAGACTATATGCAGTCAAGAATAACAGTCCCTTTGATGCCTGAGCAGTCAATAACGAGCACGGCTCAGTCTCACCTAGCAAGAGAGGTGAAACAGCCCAAAATATTTTGCTATTGTCTGCAGTAGCATAACCAAGCACAGGGAGCCAGCCCCATCCTGCGGTCCCTCCGTGCCTCTGAAAATGTGGGTGCTGCAGCATCCCAAGGCAAACCATGTGATCATTATGCTTTACTTGGCACATGTTATGTTTGACCTAGGATACCATGTCCAGTTTTGGTCCCTCTCTGTTCAAGAGAATGGAAAAACTAGAGAAGGGCCAGTGGAGGGGCCACCAAGATGATTAGAGGGTTTGTGAACTTGCCACATGAAGAAAGGTTTAAGGAGTTGGGCTTTTTCAGCCTAGAGGAGAGAAAGCTCAGGTAATCTAATCTTCTAGTACCTAAAAGGTAGTTGTGGGGAAGATGGAGTGTATCCCTTCATAAGGATGCAATGTGGTAGGATCAGAGGCACCAGGTACAAGTTACTTCAGAGAAAATTCTGTGAGGTTAGAAGAAGAGGAGGGAAGAAAGGAAGAAAGAAGAAAAAAAAAAAGTGAATAATTAAACAGTGGAATAAATTGCCCAGAGAAGTGGAGGACTGTCCCTTGCTGGAAATGTTCAGGACTTGGCTGGACGTGGACCTTGGTGATGTAGTCTATGGCAGTGCCTTTAGCAGAAAGGTGGACGAAGTGAGCTCCACAGGTCCTTTCAGTTTAGCCTTTTCTGCAATCCCACAGTTCTTTACTCTGGGACCACCCAGAGGGATGTTTTACAGCACAGGAGGCTTTCCTCTCCTTTTACCCCTCTTCACAGTCAAATGTTCTTATAAGCCTCAGGTCAAAAGTGGTTCAGAGTGTGGTAGTCCATTGTTTAGAGGGTGGTTTTCTGTGCATTAAAGTGTTTAAGAAATTTAAAATATCGTGCACAGTTTTCCAAAACCAGACACCGTTAGGCATCTGCTTGAGGAGTTTGATACAAGGATCCTATTTCAAAGTTGCTTCAGCTGCATTATGGATGTATCATCAGAAAACGATTCTGCCTGCGTATGGCTGGCTGCCTGGGGTGAATGGCAGTCATGGACTTGAGCAGTTGAGAGCCTCTAGCCTTTATGTCTGTTAGATTTGAAACAGGCATATTTAAAATCAAGCAAAGTAATTTTTTGTTTTTATGTATGAGACTGTGATGTCTGAAAACCCAAGAGTTGTTATTAATTGAGATATATTTCTTCCACTGCTTTCGGTAGGAATATAGATGCTGTTTTCAGTTTTGCTGGAGTTGAAATCCCCTCTTCCCCCCCCCCCTCAAATGGCATGGGTAATCAGTGCTGTGCATTTGAATTACACTGGAATTAAGTTTCAAGTGGAACAGCACAGTAGCTATTTCATTATCTCTCAATTTATTCCAGAATTGTTAAACAACATATTCCAATTTCATTTTCTTGTGTAGCTACTTGAGATAACACTTGTATATGACAGGCAGAGATACAATATGAACTGTTTTAATACATTAGAGGAAGCAGGCATTGAAAGGTTCTGCATTTGGTCATGAATACATATATATTTGCATACCTTAACTAGAACAAATGGATGTCAGCACTTAGTCTTGGAATTTCAAGGGAGCTCAGGAAGTTACTTTTCTCTTTGAACATCCTAAACTTCACAGGAAATATCATTTTTTTTGCAGTGACTCTGTAGTTTCACAACCATCAAGAAGAAATATTATGTAGTAACTGCAGTTCAGTGACTATCTGTCCTTTTTTAGCCCATCTCCTTGTAGTTATCTTGAAGACTTTGTTCTCCACTATTGTGTCCTAAGCTTGTCAATTCTTCTTAAGTAATATTTCTGAAATTCTGTCCTTTCTAAACAAATGGTCAGCATCTTATCTGCTATCTTGACTGTTGTGACTTCATCCAGTCTCTCATCCTTTATCTCTTAGACTCCCTTCTAGTCCTCTTTGAAGCTGCTAAGGTCATTGCTGTTGTCTCTGGCACTGACAGCCCTATCAATTTTGTACCGCTTCACTGGTCCCTTTCTTCCTACTGCATAAAGATAAACCTTTATTTTTATTTCTGAAGTCTTTCTCTTTGTTTTCTGTCTAATGTTGAATCTTAACACGTTGCCCTCTTGCTGTTGGCTCCAAGTGCTTTAGAGCTTTCTTAATGTGGATGGTTTCAGATCTGCAGCACCGTCTCCCATGTCCATCGCTCTCTTGTCGAAAGCACAGGGCTTCCTGCTGTTAGTGCTTCCCTGTTCTGCAGGGCCATAGCTTGCTTACGTAATCAGAAAAATGCAGTAATTAAGATGATTGACCAGACTGAGTTGGTGCTCATGAAGGTGAGCACGGTCAGCTGCCCACCTTTCCAGCCAGATGATGTGTGCTGGGGAATTGCAGACTCCCATCGTGCCTCTTTGACACGCTGAGAACATGCCATCCTCTGCAAGAGCATGGAAGATACTGGGGAAAACTTGGTGGTGAAGGTAGTCCTGCCTTTGGGGCTGTGTTCCCGGTGAGGTACCTGTGCCCTCCCCGCTGGGAGGGTGATGCTTGCTTTTGCACTGCAGAAAGCTGGACAAGGAGGCCAATCTATTCAGTGAATTTTTATTATGTGAGGTTAAGGTTGATTGTCCTATGTCATGGTTTAACATAAGCTGGCAACTGAGCACCACACAGCTTCTCACTCACCCCCGCCCCTTGGTGGGATGGGGGGGGGAATCGGAAGAGTAAAAGTGAGAAAACTTGTGGGTTGAGATAAAGACAGTTTAATAATTGAAATGAAATAATAAT
>NW_008794154.1:494920-567730 GCF_000699145.1 Aptenodytes forsteri | reverse complement strand
TAGTGTAAGCGCTACTTAGCAACAACTAAAACATCTGTGTGTTATCACATTATTCTCATGCTAAATCCAAAGCACAGCATTGTACCAGCTACTAGGAAGAAAATTAACTCTATCCCAGTCGAAACCAGGACATCCTATCACTAATTTTCTGCTGGTTTTGTTGAAGCACTTCTGTGCACCAGCCTGATTCTTTTATTCCTGATGAGTTTGCTGTTGTGACCACACACCTGTGGGTTTCTTCAGTTCCTCATGTCAGTTATTCCAAAAAAGCTATTTATTCCAATAAAGCCATTAGTTTAATCTCTGCTACTTGAGAATGATCCCAACTTTTGTGACTGATGTGGAGCTTGAAAATTTAAGCCTTACAAAACACTGAACTTTTTTGGAGGTGAGTGCTGCCGCCTTTGTGACTCACTCCCTCTAGGCACAACATAAAGCGTCTCCATGTGAAAGAATCCACTTTTTTTTTCTTCACTGCTCACACTGAAGACATCTATTGCTCTGTCCAGCACAGCATACAGCCTTCTCGACAGCCTGGGGGGCATGTTTATTCAACATGCACTTGCTTTGAACAGAGAGTCCCAATTTCTTAAACTGTTTCCGAGGACAAACAGTTGCTTGCAATATCTGAGTAACACTTACGTGAGCAATCTGGTTTGTCCAAATAACCACAGTGTATAAATAACTTTTAAAAAGTTGCATGGCATAAAAGAAAATGTAGTCATTGCAAGATAGTTAATATCACTTGAATATTATAATGTGCAAAGGTGCATTTGATCCCATTCCTATAAAGACCTGATTATGGTATTGAGAGTCTTCTAAGATGCGTTGTTGTTATGAGAAAACTTCTTCTGAATTCAGCACAGAAATAATTCCCTTCCTTTGATCAGAAGAAATGTCAATTACTTTGATATTTGAGCTCTGAGATAATATAAACAAGTTTAGTCCTTTCAATAGTGAATGGTTAACACAAAAAAGTAATTAAAGTACTTCAATAGCATTTATCATAAAGCACATGTAGAGACTAACAACAAAGTACAGAATCTTACCCAGCTTCTCATTATTCTCTAGGTTAAGAAAAGATATTTTTATATCAGCTTGATAGTAGTATGCATAATCAAAACACTTTCCTCCCTGGCAATGTTGGATATTCTTCCTTTTCCACCATTTCTAAAAGGAGAAAGGCATCTCTGTGGAATATAACTAGTGGGAAACCTTCTAAACCAAATGTTCAGGAATCTTTAGAGGGCTCCACGTGAAGACATCTCCTGTGAGTTGTCTTCCTACTGAATAAGGAAACTGGGCAGAAAGTTCAACTGGACTGTTATAAAATTGAATGCAAAATAGTAAGAATTTGTTATCAGTTGTATCATATAACTTCCTAAAAGAGCTGCCTAGTAGGAGGACATAGTAATGTTTTCCGCCTGTGGCAGAAGGTGGGACTCTTTGTAATGCTGTTTTAGGGAAACTGAGGTGTGCATGTTTCTAAAGTTTGTTTTTTTTATCAGCTAATAATAAATGGGCTAACTCTGGGCTGGGACACTAATTTAGGGTAAACAGTCTATATCTGTCCAGACTGGTACGAAATGGGCTATCAAGAACTCATTGGAACTATCTACTTAAGGATGGAAAGCTTTTACAGCTCCTTATGCGGGCCTATAGTGATGTTCATGTGTAGCTTAAGAACTGTTCGTACTGTGTGCAAAGAGGAACTGCTTAAATAGGAAACACAGAGGACCTGCTTGCTGCTCTGTTCCTCAGTCCCACCACAAGAGAATGGGTGCAGGAAAGATGGGCTCGGATTTTCTTGGCTGTGATCTTGGTGAGCGAAGGTCCCTAGCTCCATTCACTAAATCAGTGTTGGTGTCATAGCAGTGAAAGTGGCTAAAATAGGCATCTCGGCCAGAGAAGCTACTGCAGGAAATTACACTGCAGTTGATAGGTACCAAATATGCATAAGTTAATTTGTAACGTAGTAACGTCACTGTGTAAATTACAAAGGGAAGTCCTTCCTAAAAAGTAATTTAAATGCTAGTAGCTAACTACTTTTGGGACAAGTTTGTAATTCAGAAGATGTGCATACACTGACTAAAATTTTGTCTCTGATCAAAGCTGAATGTCAAGAAAACAGGGCAAATATTCACTCTTCTCCCCTCTAAAGCACTAGACATGTGGGTTCAACGCCAGTGATGCACTTTGTTAAACAATTTTTCATTCAAGGCACAGCAATATGTAGGGACTTTTTTAATGCTTAGTATGCAAGTACACAGACAGAACTGGCTAACTGGGCTCTAGTGGGAAGGATCCTGGTACAAGCTATCCATGGTGCCATGAGGAGGAAAGCGGACTGTTGTTCTTCAACTACAACTGTTCTAGTGCTGTGCAACACAGGGTTTGCACAGTGCATCTATCTCAGCAAGCACACAGTGCTTTGTGTCTGTCCTGGTTTTGGCAGGGATAGAGTTAATTTTCTTCCTAGTAGCTGGTACAGTGCTGTGTTTTGGATTTAGGATGAGAACAAAGTTGATAACACACCCATGTTTTAGTTGTTGCTAGGTAGTGCTTACGCTAGCCAAGGACTTTTTAGTTTCCCATGCTCTACCGACTGAGAAGGCTGGAGGTGCACAAGAAGCTGGGAGGGGGCACAGCCAGGACAGCTGACCCAAACTGGCCAAAGGGACATTCCATACCATGTGACGTCATGCTCAGTACATAAACTGGGGAAAGCTGGCCGGGGGGGCCGCTGCTCGGGGACTGGCTGGGCATCGGTCGGTGGGTGGTGAGCAATTGTACTGTGCATCACTTGCTTTGTGTATTATTATTATCATTTTATTTCACTTATTAAACTGTTTTTATCTCAACCCATGAGTTTTTCTCACTTGTGCTCTTCCAATTCTCTCCCCCATCCCACCGGGTGAGGGGAGTGAGCGAGCGGCTGTGTGGTGCTCAGTTGCCGACTGAGGTTAAACCACGACAGTGTTACTGGCCAAAACTTTCATGGTCTGCTTCAACAGGCATACTTACAGAATAATAAACACGCTTTTTGTATGTGTGACTGCAGCAAACACTTGTTGAAGGTAACTGCTGTATTTCTTTCAGAAGTCCTGCCAACTTTAATTAAGTAAGGTTTATTCTGAAATGCAGCGAGATTAGGAACTTGTTTGCAATCTGTTTGCATTGTAATATACAAATCAGAACATAGTTCTCCTTGTGTCTTACTGACTGCAAAACCTGTTGTCTGGCTTTCCACAAGTGAATTTGAACTCTGGCCATATTCTCTGCTCCATTTAGCTTCTGCTTTTTTATCATAGGTTTAGGGACGCTCACCAGTTTTGAACAGTTGGGGAGACAATGATTGCCTTGCCAGGCTGCATGCACTTGTCAGACCTAACAGCTATTGAGTTCTCAATATTTCTTTTTAGATATGCTTGTATCATATTTTAAAGTTTTTCCACGTCGCCTTCTTTTCATGCCTTCTGTCTGTGAACACTTGGTGTCTCTGATTCAAGGACTAAGCTCCAATCTCCTTGAGGCAGAAGTTGCATCCAGCCATCACTGTGCAGTGCTTGGAGCAGGGGGGTTGCTCCTGGGGTGCATGTGTGCATGCATGCTGGGTGTGTGAACTCTGGTGTAATTACAGAACAGTTGCATAAACAGGCATGTACATGCCTTTGGCAGGTCTTCCATAAAGCTCAAGAACAAGTTCTTACAGTATTTCACTATTGATCATTTTATCTGCAGACCTGACCTGCACTGGGACAGTTGGCAAGGCTTGGGGAGAGATGCTGCTGCAACTTCTCCCATTTCAACCCCTACTCACTTAAACTTTAAGCAGATTGCTGAGAGCAAAGCTTTGGGTTAACGAAACGGAGCAAAGCACATTGACACTGGCAGCACAACTGGCCAAAATAATAGTTCCCACTCTGGCTCGGACAGAGATTGGTGCTTTTGTATTATAATGGAAAAAAGCTATTGTAGTGCTGGGGAGAGAAGGGAAAACACTGTGATAATGGAAATGAAAGATAAATAAATACTATTACTAGGTTCATTAGATGATTGTGTTGAATTGTTTTGGACATGATTTGCTTTTTGCAGGGGAAGGGAGAAGCAAAGTTCTTCATGCCACTGCCATAAAACACCTTGTGTAATTTTTATTGTAGTAAAATTGGTTTCTAATGTTGATATATTTTGACTCATCACTTCAGATTTCAGTGCCGTATGTATTACTGAAAACCATAATTATCTTTCTGAAAATGTTTTCATAACAACAGGCCAGTCTCTCATAAAGTAGAGCAAAAAACCGTCATGTGCTGTCACAACCTCTTCATTGGTATTGAGTGCTGCATTTACTTGCTCTCTGTGCTCACATAATGGAAAAAGGGAATTTTACCTTGTGCCCCTTTAATAAAGTCTTTATCCCTCTGCTGACCTCTCAGTGCCTTGCTGTCATTCTCCCACCCCTGGGAAGGGCAGGGCTGCCCTGTGCAATCTACCGGGAGGAGGCGAGTCATGGCCAAAATAGTGCTGGAAAGGTGGCCTTCAACCCCGGGTTTACAGCAGAGTTCTCTTTTTCATTTTTTCTGCTGCTGCAAGCTGGCTCAGGTCAAGTGAACCACTTAACCAGTAGAGAGCCTCGCTGGCTGAGAGCATGCCTGTAGCCAGAGGACTCGGACCTGTTGCAACGATAAAAGCTCTCAGAGGGTGCAGTTACTCTGTGTAGGTGGAAATGGAGATCTCAAGATGATTTTAAAAACAAATGTTTCTTGCCCAGGAAGGCAAGAGATAGCAGACTAGCAAAGTAGCCACCTGCTCATGCTCTTGTTTGAAATATAACTTAGATGTCCTCTCAAGTCACAAATGTTTTGAATTACTGCCAGGTATCAAATACTAATATTTCGTATAATGGGGTCCTTTATGCTCCTCTGAGGGACCAGCAGAGCTATAATCATTGCCTGAAGGGTTTTAAAATTTCAAGTATTTTTGCTTGATAGTTCTGTGAGGTTTTTCTTTGAAAGAAGTCCTGCCACAGGGGAGCCTACTCTCCTCTCGATAAACAGGCATACGGTAACTCCTTTTGACACTAATGGGAGCTGTGCCTGCATGAGGACCCAGTAATAGATTCCATATAACAAAGCTCAGCCTCAAGAATATGAAATGTAATGGGAAAAAGATGAAATAGCAAAAGGCCTGATTCTGTTCTTACCCAACATCAATTTTAAAGTGATGGAAAGTCATGGTTTCCCGTAGATTCACTCCTGCAAGTGAGCCTTGCATTAAAAGCTGATTGTTTCTTGGGTTTCTTTCTATCCTGTAGTCAGTCTTCCTCACTCTGCGCTTGAAGGCTGTACGGGTTCTTCTGGTTCATCACCTAAACGTGAGTTGAGGGCAGGCTGCCATCACCTCTGTAGCTTCTCTGTCCACTCATGCTGGGGCATCATCCATCAAGTGAACATGTTGGAGGAAAGCACGGTAGCTGTCTGAGCTGCCAACCTGAAATAAATCACGGTGCTGAATGAGACCAGCTTCTCGCTCCCATTTTTTCTGCCTCATTGCTAAGTCAAAGCTTGCCATCTATTTGCATGGCACTGGAAGAGGTGGGCTTTAGTGCCATGACTTTCTGTGCTGAAGAGGCTGGAAATAGTGAGGACTGCAAGATCTGGGTCTGCCCAAGCCTCAGGAGAAAATGTCTCGTGTCGCTTGGTCATCCCTGTTCTAGCTGGTCTAGGAGGATATAATCAGAAATTCAGGGCTGGAAGATGCTCATCCACAGGCACCTGGGAACATGGCAGTTTTGATTTTATTTATTTTATTAACTACTTCTTCCAAGTTATAAAACAGCCTCTACTTTACTGTATGTGATCCAAATCCTGAGATGTATATGAATGCTGTCCTTTTTCCTGAACAAGGAATACTAATGCTTCTGTGTTGTGGTGGCACCATTCAGGAGTGTTTCATCTGGGGTAAAATTTAGAGGTCCTAATTTGTAGTTTGTTCATGACTGGGACACATACTCTAGGGAATGTTGATTAACATATTTATGAAAGCTAAAAGACAAAACCATGAAAAAATGAAAAAGAAACCAACTTCGTTGGTACTCTTTTGCAGTTGTTGGACATCAGAAATTCAATGGTACAAGACCTATAGAAAGTAAGGATATAAGAGGAACCCTTTCCTTCCTTCCCAAAGGAAAAAAAAGTAACAGAAAAAAAGACTACTTTCTGAGTTTTGAAAATATGCTGTATATGATGAAGCATGACCGATCTATCTTGAGTGACGTTAAGTAAAGGTACCAGTGCATTCAAAGTTTAATTTATTTAGTTTGAAAAGTGTGTGGACCTTTCTTGAAGCTGTTCTGCTTCAAGGAAAAGTCAGTGATTCCGAACAAGACAGAAAAAAATGATGAATAGTTCTGTACACATCCCTGATCACGCTGTACAAACATGCAAACACTCATGGATTGCCTTGACGGAGGATAAACACAAGCTCCTCAGAGCTGGGGCTTAGGAAATGCTGTGTGCAGATTGCATGCCATGGGGGAGCAAAGCTCCTGTCAAGAAAAAGACAAAGTTAATTATGAGTATTTTTTTTTTTCAAAAATGTTTTGAGTTTCTAACCTTGACTTCTAGACATCTAACTCAAAAACAAGCCTGCTTTGGTCCTTTTTCATTTTTTTTATTTGCTTTCTGGGGGTTTATGTTGCTCACTCATTTTTACACTGCTTAAAGGTGAACTCATGGTTAATATGGATACCTTTAATTGTCGTCTTTTTATTTTTCCTTTTGATAGCACATCTTGGGACACTTTGCTACAAACCTTAATTTTAATCATTTTTTGAGAACTGCCTTTATATTAGTCAAGCAATCTTGGTGGAATAAAAAATGGAAATTGAGATTTGTCCTTAATGATTCTATTTCCTGTGGAGGCTGTTTGAGAGATAAACATGCCAAGCTTTGCTTCCCGGTTTCTAAACCAAGACTTCCAGGTGTGTCAGGATTACACATGGAGTATTAGAAGATTTAATATGTTTCTACTATCAAGATACGAAGTTGCAGTAATGTAGGCATTTGATGTAATACACCATACTATGCGCGCTCTAATAGAAGTTGTTATAATGCATGTTTTGAAAGTAGTGTTATTGATGAGCAGCTGCTAAGCAGAACCCAGATTGCCTTTCCAGTGTGCTTTCTGCTCATAAGTTGTTTTCTCTGTGGGAAATAAATTGTTTTCACTGTGGGAAATGTTAGTTGTTTACTAATAAGTTGTTTTCTCTGTGGGAATAGATTTTGAATGTTAAGACAGAAGATGGTACTTTTCTTTGTGCTGTTGAAGGAAATACAATACGCCTGAAGTTCTTGAGCTATTGGAACTTTTTAAACAGAAGATTTATAATGTCTTGTGTCAATCTTGCACCTAGTATGCTTTTAAGAAGACATGGGGAACTGTACCTTAACAGCTGCTCAGAACTGGGGGTTTGCATTGCAGTCAAGTCTGAGCAGTGCAGGCTGCTTGAATGAGGTCTGCTATTGATGGTAGGTGAGGATGGCTTTCACTGGAAGTTGTACTCATCTGCATCTTTTCCAGGGTAAATAATTTGTGTGTGTTTGTAGGTGATACATAGTCCTAAGATATCCATGCAGTGCAGCTAAATATGGTGTAATGTGTTTACTTCCTTTACGACAAGCACACCTGGATTCATTAAAAACCAAACAAAATCCTCTCTGTGTGGTGGTGTGAGCACTGGATAGGAGTTTGGCACTGATCGTCAGAACAAACACTGGCTGAAATATATTCAGTGGAACAAGTGTTTCACAGCTAGAAAAAGGTAATTAAGGGGGAAAATATTCAGAAATTAATTTACTTCCAATATTTTTCTTCAAACTTTTTTTCAGTAGGTCAAAATAACTTTTTTGATGACACTTTTTTTTATGTAAGACAACACAAAATCATCCCAGAGTTCCTCAGTCTTTAATGAAACAAGACGTTTCAGAAAAGTTGTTCACAGGATTTTGTGGAAAGAGATGCCAGAGTTTGTTTCTCTTCTGCACTAAAAGAAAGCATGCAGCTCACTTGTTCAGAAAATCAGAGTAAAACTCAATGGTAATGGACCTGGGGCAGAGCCACCTGCTCAAGAGAAGATGGGTGCTGTTGTGGGGATATGAAATGAAGGTCAACTCTTCTCTGAGGGAGTCCACTCTACTCCTAAGCATTGCTAATTGGATGCATGTCTCCTGTCATCAGTATCCTGCCATCTTATCCTTTAATATTTTAAAAGTTGTGTTGCTGAGCTGTAAGGTGGTTCCTACAGCTTTACTTGGTTCTGCAGTAGCAGATTATGTAGAAGTGGTCATTCACAAGACCCTTTTCAGGTCACTTGGTTTGGATGCAGGTTGCATAGACAATGTCCCTCCTCCACTGGTTTGGGAATGAAGGGTTGTAGATGAGTGCCTGTACGTACAACTGGGATGTGCTGGAGTGGCATATACCCTATGAAGCAATGAGGGACTGCTCACTTCCCTCTGGATTTGTAGTGCTGTGATTGCATGTCAGGTCTATGTTCTGCCTCTCTATATAGAGTGTTGATACATCTCCAACTTCTAGCAAATCAAAATGATGGTCCTTTCAAAGGCGGTAGCTGAGAGCTACCCATCTATGTCTTGCTTCTGCAACTTTGTAAGGCTTACGAATGCCACTGTAGTTTGTGAAGTGATCTGGTGCCTCCTGAAGTGCCTTTGGAGTAGCATCAGATCTCATGTTGATCATCCAGGTTTCCCAGACCATATCTGTCCTAAGCCTAACACTGTAGACAAGAAGCTTCCTAACTTACATTAGTACTTCTGTGACTGAGTCCCTTCAAACCCAAAGAAATAACTTGGATGGTTTGAAACTTGCTCTAGACTGATAAACTAGTTAAACCAACAGGACAGCGTATTAAGATTTGACTGCTTGCCACATCCTATTACAAAAAAAAAATTGATTATACTATACGATCTTCAGAGAGGGTATAGCAGCATCTTTGGAGTCAGATGAGATTTGCTCCATCTGCATGCAGCTTGCTATGGTAAATACAGATTTAAAGGAGAGCTGCCATCTTTAGCAAAGCCGAGCCTACAAACATGCATTGCTGGTGAAATGCAAGTGGAGAGAGTATGGGTGACTTCACTCAAGTAAATTAGCCCAGATGGATGTACATGGCGAGTGAGCTGAATAAAACCAATCTCATTGAGACAATTTTGAAATATGTTCCTCTCCAGTGTATGGATAGAACAGATGGCATATGAGTGATGAGGAAGACTTTTTTTAAAAAAAAAAAAAGAAAAGGAAAGAAATTTATATGAATGACCTCACTAAGGTTCATATAAAGGATATTTAGCAAAGCCGAGCCTACAAACATGCATTGCTGGTGAAATGCAAGTGGAGAGAGTATGGGTGACTTCACTCAAGTAAATTAGCCCAGATGGATGTACATGGCGAGTGAGCTGAATAAAACCAATCTCATTGAGACAATTTTGAAATATGTTCCTCTCCAGTGTATGGATAGAACAGATGGCATATGAGTGATGAGGAAGACTTTTTTTAAAAAAAAAAGAAAAGGAAAGAAATTTATATGAATGACCTCACTAAGGTTCATATAAAGGATATATGAGGAAATAGACCAATGCTGAGTAAGCAAGACAAAGTCTACAAATAGAAGAGGTTAGGTCATAGACAACCTAATTAACACAAAAAGGATGTTGTGATTAAAAAATAAATTTAAGGAGTGCTATAGTAGTGAAGTTAAAAAGATACAGAAACTTGAATTATGGAAGTAACGGTTTTAAAACTTTCCTCTCTTCCTTTGTTGAATAAGTCAGGCTTGAAGGAATAAACCCATAATCCAAGCAGCAAATCAGTGCAGAAAATAACTCATTGCTCTACAGAATGTCACTGAAAGCACTGGTGCTAACAGCCACAGGTTCAGTGAATGTTGCATATATCAAAACCTCAGACAGTGTCTGCGGGCACAGGAGCAGAGCGTAGGACCTAAAAGCAGAAATACCATGCAGGTCATGCCTGTACTCACCAGTTTGGCTGGGGCTATAAATCATGGCTTCGGTAAAAAGCAGGTGACAGACAACAATAAATGAAATCTTGCTATAGTTAGAAGTGAAAATCTTCAATTTCATCTGTTATTAAAAAACTGTATTCTGTAGTTATGGTGAAAAACCATACTGTTGAACAGTTTATGAATCATATATTGGTCACTTAAGGGAAATTTTGGGAGATAACAGTGCTGTGGAGTGACTGTGAAGGAGCAGTAAACAGGAATTGCTGTAGCTGGGGGCAGTCCGGCTGGTCGGTTCTGCATGTTCCTGAAGCTGTAATTATCAGAAGGATCATGTTGTTTTGACATTGATTAAATTTGGGGAGACACTTTTATGAAAAGCTGCTACACTAATTTTCACAGCTGAGCATCTGTGACTGAACACCTCTAAGAATGGAGATTTTGCCTAATAGCATTTATATCAAAACCTTTCTAAATCATTCCCTTTAATGACAAAACAATGGTAGTTACAGGAGTAATAGAAAAGAAAAAAGTAAGTTATGTCAGCATTTCACATGGAAACTCCAGACACAACTCTGCCTTGCAGTTCTATGCAGAATAAACCAGGTTCAGGATAAGCATCTGGATTACTTGTCTTCCACAGATTCACCCCTACTCCACATCTCCTGGCCAAGGGAGGTGGTGGTCTTGTAATCTTCAGGCATCACCTGCCTCTGGATGGAAACCAGACCTCTTTCTGCATATGTCTCTGTGTGCAAGTGCTGTGGATAATTTAAAGCTGATGAAGCAGGTCAACTATTACACATTTAATTTAAAAAATATTACCCCTTGTTGCTGTGTATTAGCTCATTTTTTATTAGGTAGGATGTTTTGCAGCATCCTGGAGGCTTTGGTCTCTTTGGGAGAAGGTGGAAAATGGTTGTTTTGATGGTGGTACATGTCATATAAGACATTGAAGGCTGTCTTGAGTTTTAATGTAGTTCTGTGCTCCCACTCACTCTTCAATGCACCTTTGATACCTGCTTCAGAAAACGTGGAGGCTGCACTACAGATTGGAGCAGCAGTTTGCTCTCATGTTCTGCAAGCAAATGATGCAAAACTTGGAGCCTGCTGGCTGCTTTAGTTTTGGCAGATGATAGCTTAGTAAAGAAACCACAATGTTTTTTCTTATGCTGGTGTAACTCCACGGTTATTCCCACTAGATTTTGTGTACTGGTGTAATTTATACAAACTACAGGTCTTGTCCAAGACCCTATACCGTTTAGGGAATGCATCTTTCTTTCTTGTGCCAGGGACACATCATGGTAGCTGGAACAAAAAAATGAGGATCTTAACCCTACCTGTGGTGTTTCAGTAGTTGGAGTACGAATGTTACCCATTTACAAATCATATACTTGTCTTTTTAGGAAGAAGCCACTACCTAAACTACCTTGTGAAAGTTACTGCATCTGGAGGGTTATTGCTCTTATTCTCAACAATCTGCTATTAGCTATACAAAAGTAACCTTCATTCTGGGGAATTTTAAAGAAAGCTTGGTGAACACTTTCTGTAATGCTTCTGTTCAGGTAAAATATAAGATTTCTGTGCTTTCAGGAGTTTTTGAACATGTTAATCATTTTATGTTGATCAAATAGAATGAAACTACTGGAGAGGAGTTTTCTGAGGGAAAAGTAAACATCTTGGTCTCCTAAACTGGTATTCCAGCAAGCAGAACAGCTGGGATGTGTAAATACACTTTGTATCTGGAGATGTGTGGCACAAAGATGTTATGGATAGGGAGAGGATGACAGGTAATTTAACTGGAGGGGGAAGCTGGATGACTGAGTAGAGTATGTACTCCCAACAACAAATAGGGTATGTGGTCCCTCTCCCAGCTTGCTTGCTGTAGCACTCCCAGGAGAGACAAATAAAAATCTCAAGAATTTGAGATTTTGCATGTAACAGAGAATTTGCATATGATAGCTGCAGTTCCTGTTGTAATTTGTTGGGTGCTGGAACACCCGGCCTTATGTGAACACAGATGTGAACTGTTGGTACTATCAATAAATTAAAAGAATGACTGAAAAAGGACAAATCTTGAAAAATAAAAATAGAGCAAACTAGGGAAAAATCTGTAAGGGGGGGAAAGAAAGTGTCAGATATGCAGAAGAAAAATTGCAGTAATGAATATAAGCAGCCCAAAGGTTTCTTACAATATACTTGAAAATAAATTCTGGAAATTGAAAAAAAAGAAAGGTTGTGATGAGATTTCTAAAGTGAAATTATATGGTGATTCAGAATGGAAACAGTGGGGTTTGCACCCAGCTGCCTGCTGTGTCCTGGCAGGCAGGGTCTTGCTTCCAGGCTGGGGGAGAGTTTTCTCGGTGTTAGCTCAAGGACTTGCTGGCCCACAGCAAACTCTTCCCACTCGCTTCAGGAGTTTTCTCCCATCAACTCTTAGGTCCGAGAGCTGATGGAAAGGGACTGTCAGATTGCTGATCTTCTCCAGCCACAGCTTTCCAGCCCCTCCAGGCTCCCAAACCCCCTCTCCAGATGTGCTCGGCACCTCTTCACCTGGGCAAGAAAGAGTTTTGGAGGGAAAGAATATTTGAAAGCACTCAACAGCAATGCAGATTCATGAATTTGAGAGGAAGTAAAGTTAACAATTTCCATGTGGCAAAATGCAATTTTCACTTGTATAACTCAGTTTTCCAAACTGAGCCATAGAAAAAAGTCTCTCTCAACCACGGTAAACAAAGGAGACATTTTAGGTCGCCTTCTTTCTCTTTTTGCAAGCACTGAGAAAAACAAATTAATGTAGAAAATAGTCCTGAGTAGTGTAGACTGGCTATGCGTGATATAGTGTGTATGTAGAGAATACCTTTCTAATACACTAATAAGTATGATTTATCACTAGTCAGTAGTTCAATTAAAATGAAATTTCATTTTCTTTTCCTTTTAAAAGTGCAGCTGGCAGAAAAACTTACTGGGATGTCAGAAAAGATTTAAGCTTTTGAGTTTCCTATATAGTGCCTCAGTTCCTCTGGATGTTTCTATGTTGCTATCTTTAATAGAAACATTAGAAAAATCTCAGTTACCTTGAGATAAATTGGTTGCAGCATATATTGAAGTAAAAAGAATGTAAAAGCACAAAGTGAAACCTAAGAACAGGTAGATAACTACTTTTGCTGACTTTCCAGATTACTTTCAGTGGCTTGGTGTGTTTCTCCTAAGGTTTTGTGAAATGTATTCCTTTTTTAGGTCATTTTCCTGTAGTATAGTTAAAAAAAAAATTCCTGATCCAATTTTCAGTTTAGCTGGAAATACATTATGTATGAAAGACACAGCAGCAAGGGGTGCTTCACAAGGAGCACAGCTGGGATTTTGTAGAAGGAGGCTGAGCCTGCAGGTGAATTGCAAGAGCACTTCTGCCTTGCCAGGCTGAGCGTGGGCACTCACTGAATAACCAGGGACACCGTTACGCAGGACCTGTGGATTTCAATCCTCCTTAGAAAAGGTCTTTCCAAGTATGCCAGCTCTCATTTTACATGCAACTTTGTGTTTTGCTCCAGTTCCTTGGTTTTCCAAATTGGTCTTTCAGGGTCAGATGGTTGTTCTCAGTTTTGGTCTGCAATTTGCCTTAAAATTTCGGTGGGGATTGCTCTCCTAAAGCTAAGGAAAAAAGAAGACAATAAAGGGGGAAAAAAAAAGGCTAGTATGAGCAGAGCTGGAGTAGGAATGTGTTTGGGAGCTCTGGTTACTGGAACACTGCCTCCAGAAACACAACAGGCAGCAGAATTAACAGCAACCTGTGCACTATATGGCTTATATTAAACTGACTTAAGCAGCCAGCACAGCTTGTTTAAGGGTTGCAGGAGCAGGGAAGTAACTAGAAGTCACTTTTCACATGCTGCTTCCAAACCCTGGTTTTCATTTTGAGTAGAGGTTGGCATAAGCAGGACTGGGGCTTTCGAAGCCCAGGAGAGTGAGCTGGTTTCCTAGGGTACCCTGAACAAGTTGCATTATTCTCCCAAAATATGTGTGTATTCTCTGTAGGGTTATATATAAGGTTTCTGTCCCTTTTTATACAAAGTGGGGCTTAATATAGAAAATACTTTGTTATGTTCTTAGGTAGTCTCACATCTTTTATGCCAGGCCAATTATAGAGGGAACAACTCTGAACATTATGCCAAAATACAAGGAAAGTAATGCCTAGAGTATGGCATGGCTGAAGATTTTAAAGCTATGAAGAACCCTATGCACACATTTTGTGTATTCAAAAGCAAGAGATGTGTTGACGACATTAAATTTTGTTATATAAGTAACTGGGAATCATATTTATAAAGTTATATGATCAAGTTATCTTCTTTAAAATACTGGTCAATGTTAATGACTTGAAGACTTAGACTTATATACAAAATTGATATCTGGTTAAAAGAAACTTATTTTCTGCAAGTTTTTTTTCCTACTTGTGGCTTTCTCTAAAGCTCGGGACTTACTTCTGCTGAAAACTTTTTCCTGGGTATGAGCAGTCCTGTCTCTTTATTATGATTTTCTTCTGGAAGTAATACAGAGAATGGTGGAAGTGGGACTTGGGAGGGAAGGACAGAAGTGCCTGAACAGAGAGGAGAGAGTTACTGGTATTTGATAATTGATATAGTTCAGCAGGGAAGGAAATCCTGTAAGGTCAAGGTAGACTTCAGCAAAATCAGTCTGGATTTTGCTGTAAGGGAGAAATAAGTTGGCATATACCATATTCCTTAGTCCTCATACCAGTTCCTGTAGCAGCTGCTGTATATTGATTCAAGGGAGATGGTGTGACCCCCAGATAGGGTAGGAAAATTGCTGCTGTCAGCACATCCTCCGGGAGGCACAGCTTTGCCCAGCCCCCGGGGCGTCAGGGAGCCACCAGGCCATTGCACACACAGTCATCAGTCATTACAAAAACCTAAGTTCTTTCTCAAAGCAGTGACTGTTGTGATCCAGTGAAGTGCATAGATCAAGCGCTGTGATATGAAGTCATTTAGGATTGGGCAAAAGAAGGAGCAGGTGAATTATACGCAAGAAAGCTCAAAAAAGGATGCCCTCCATTTGGATTTCTCTGCTTCAGCCCACCTCATCAATAACAAATAGAAATCATAAAATTATGCAGTTTTGACCCCAAATTCAATGAAGTACTTTATAGTCAGGGTATAATTGCTTCCTAATTGCTTCAGGTAAGCATCAAGATCCCTGCTGCCACCAAAGGCAGGCTGAAGGATGAGCTCAGAATACTTCCATCCCTGAGAATGCTTTCAAATGATACAGGGAAATAAGAAGAGTTGCATTTTATTTTAATAAGACCTGAAAAAAATGTAAATCAAGAATCTATTTTGCAATCCTTTTTCAACAGTGAGTGGGTAATAGCCTTTTGAAATTGTTGCATTTGATTGCTTCAAGTGTGCTAGTGGTAAGCCAGAAAGCAAATTACTTCTTTGTACACACCAGCTGATAAAGATTTCTTCTGCAATAGGTTTTCCACTAGTAACTTTTTACTTAAATTAGGGAACAGCCTTCAGTTGTATCTTCCTTGCACCAGACTACAAAGCTGACATGATTAGTTGTTTGCTATCCAGAGTAAAATGATACTGTATTTCTGAGATTGCTAATCAAATGTGTCCCAAACCAGTTGCAAAGTTCAAGTCTCGTGTACAGAAAACAGATTTTCTAAGAAATTTAGCACAAGAAACAGATACAGAACTTACAACAAACAAATAAAATTACTTGGTAAGACTAAGACAAACAAAAAAGTCTGTTGGTGTGTTGCAGCAGGAGCACTAACAAACCCGTTAATTTACCCTGCAGGTACTTCTGAAAACCCATTTTTAGCAGCTTATGTGTTTCCAAAGCATTCACCTCTTGGCCTGAGATTTTCACTGCTTGATCTATAATCCAAAGTAAAGGTATTTGGAGAAAAGAGAAAATAGTTTCTTACCAGTAGCTGAGGAGTGAATAGCAAGAAGTTTTTACATGAAACAACTTCTCTTGCATATTTAATGGATGTCTATTCCAGGCTACTGTCAGTGGGAAAGGCAAAAAATTGGCACTTTACACACACACCTGCACAGTCTTCCAGGGATGAACTGCACTACTTGATTAAAAGAAAAAAAAGAGGTTGGGGAAGCTTATTTCATCTTGGTGTGATGCAGTAAATATTACACATAAAGATTTTACTTTAATAGGGGAAGATTTCTCTAAAGCCTCGAAATTTGGTATGTCTGGACAGAATCCTGCCAGCCCACAAAGCTTTTTTGGAAGTAATTTTGCTTTGTAGTAATTGAGTAGCTTATGCAGAACAATTTATAGGATTGGGACTTGCACGATATGTCACTGAGGAAGGGTCTTGTAATCATGAATAATGATACAGTTTCGCACTGATGAGTGGGCTAGGGTCAGCACAGGGTGCTCTGCTAGGAATACGTTTCTCTTGGTGGAAGCTGGACTGTATTCGTCCCGTGGAGGGATGTGGCCGAGAGCTGTGCGGCGGGGAAAGGGGCTGCCTTTACTCCAAATTGTCAATGAGTAATTCAAATGCCCACTCCTCCTGGGGTGTCAGAATTACAACACTGTTCTCTTAAACATATTCCTTGGATGCTAAGTTACCTCTGGTGACCATAATAATAAGGACCAACAAGAATAGTTTATCTAAAAACTGTGTTGGAAATTGTTAAGTTTTATGGAAACTCACAAAGTTGTGCTGTTAACTTGTGTTTTTAATTTTTTCCTCCAAGCATCAAAAATGTTACTGCTTAGTAGATGCTATGAATTACAGCTGCCTTCCCTCTGTGTTGGCCTGTATGATATCTGAGATTTGATTAGGTGTCATTCCACATCTGAAAGGTTAAACAAAAACATTTCAGCAACCCAATATTTTGCCGATTAAAATGCCTGACCCATTTTTTCCCTCACTCAGAAGGACAAACAGAAGCACCTTTATGCTCAGGCTATGTGTTTGGTTTCCCCTAGGACATGGCTGGCTGGCTGAGTTTTCTAGGATGGGAAGTGTATTCAAAAAGCCCATGTCAATAAAAGTCACTGTTTAGGGGAAATAATCATCCTCCTGACAGAGATGGGGCTCCTCTCACTGCTGGGAAACAGGTACTGGCTGGTGGCAATCAGCGGACAAGAGCGTGTCGCAGGAAATTGGAGGTGCTGGTCCAGTCAGTACATCCAGGTTGAAAGAGACCTGTGGCTTTTCCATCTTGAAATCTCTCTTGTAATTTGCATGGCTGTGGCCAAACTTGAGTGAGCAGCTTTCAGTCATCTGCAAAGGGGCTTGGAAGGAGGGAGGAGACAGATTTTGCTTACAAGGTTGCAGAGCAGTCCCAGCAGAGGGGCAAGAGCTGTGGTGCCCATCTGCCTCTGAAATGTCACATTACTTCTCAACCCAGAAAGGACCATTCTCTTTCTTTAGTGGTGCTGAACAGCTGAGTTTGAGTGGGTTCATCAGTTTTCTAGATGTTCTCAGGATTGCCTCTTGTTTTTGCTGCTTTGCAGCCTGTTCCCCAAAGATCACTGCACAACTGATGGCATCCTGATACTCTCACAACTGCATGAGCTAGCTCCATGTTTTCTAAAGCGTACCCTCTTTTAAGGACCAACTCGGCTGCCTCTGGACCTTACCCACAGCTTGGAGAGCAAAGATGTATCTGCAGGATCCAGGCAATACAGAGCAGGACCACAGTTGCAGGACTGATATAATGAGATCTGAAATGGCCAAATCCATTTCAGTTGGATTTCAATCCAACTTTTATTATTTTTTTAATTTATTTTTATTCATTTATTATATGAAAATTTCACCTCCTCTACATCTTTTTTGGGCAGATGTGTTAAGAACTGAGCAATGAAGCATGAAGTAGATTTGTCTGAAATTTCTGATTTCTTTAACAAAAGAATCTTCTGGAAAGCAGGAGGTACCTGCCTGGCATCTCCTGAAGGCAGGACAGCGAACATCCCCACGTCACCTACCCCACTGCTCTGGCACACACACAGTAAATTACACTGGCTGAGGCATGTCCCTGATGAAGTTCCTGTTGATCTGGAAGAGCAGCTCTGAGCTATATTGTGAGGATAATGCTGTTCATGACATGGGTGCAGGAGTTTCCTAGAAAAGTGGGACTGGAAGGGGCTTCACAAGACTAGATTATCCATTACTCTACCCCAAAGCATCATTCTTGGAAAGTATTTCTCTGGTATATCACCTATAATGGTGATTACAGTATCCTTTTTTTCAGGCAATCTATTCCAACGTTAATATCTTTTCCTTTACTTCTTTTTTCTTTAGCGCTTGGTGAATTTGGAAATATATATATATAGTCCTGCATGGATGGAGAACAGTTTATTCTCTCCATCCTTGCACTTTTTTGCCTTTTTGGAAACTGTTATGTTTCCATTCAGTTGTCTGTTGTTGAGTCACTGATTGTTCCATTTGTCTCTGTAGGTTGTGTTTCCCAGCCAGTTTTGGTAGCTTTTCTCAGGACTTTCTCAATCCACTCCATGTCTTCAACAGTGTGATGCTCAAAATGGAGCACAGTGCTCCAGATGACGCTGCCTCAATGATAAATAGAATGGAAACATCTTTATCACTTATTCCACTGTAAACCGATGTCAAAACAAGGAGTACCTTTTTCTAATAAAAAGCTGTAACCATTTAAAGTTACCAAACTGGGGCTGGAGAGGAGTTCACATTTTCATTTGACTGTCAGTAAATAAGTAAAAAGGCAAAAGGCTAAAAATGGGAGTTTTGTGGCGTCTGAGCAGAGGAGCAGATGGATGGCTGCTAAGGTTTCAATTAGGTCGAGTTCAAGGGAAACCTAATTAACAGCCAATTACAACAGTTGAGACTGGTAGTAATGCTGTATTAACAAAAATTATTTATCTGCTACTGTGGACCAGTAAAGGAGACACAGAAGAACTGACAGAGGGCATTTGGTGTATTTTATCATGAAACTCATGTTGCTAAATCTAATTGTAATATGTGCATGTTATCAGTGGTGGTGAGACTGAGGAGTCAGGAGGAGATTGTTCTCGAAATGCAGAGCACTGTCACTTTTGCTGCTGTGGGCAGTAACTCTGCAGAAGCAATATGGTAATTCTGATTTAGCAGTCTTCCAAAGAACTTGTCAGGTTTTCTTAGGCTGCTGCCTTATTTTGTGGACACAATTATTCAAGTGGATTTTTAAAATGGATTATTTTAACTGCATTTTGAATTGTGGACAACCAGACACTTAGAATTCAAGTGGTCTTAAATTGGCCTTAGGAATGAATTAAGCTAAACTGAAATAAGGCTACATTAATTCTGAATGTCTGAAAAGTCTCACAGTTGTTAAGGCAGTTTAAACTAATCCCTTTTATCTTCATATTTTTAGTTAATTTGGATTAAGTTTCAGTGTCCCAGTGCTGGCAAACCCTGAGATCAAAAAACATATTAAAATTAGCTTCTCGGTAGGGATAAAACAATATTGTTGTGCATTTCAATGAACAGTACCACTTTATAGCACTGAAGTTTTTGCTTCGCTAAAATCTAGAGGGCGTTCCCTCTTGCTGGGATTGTGACAAGGCAAGTATTTGCTCTTTGGATGTCTACTTTTCCTTTAGTTGTTTACAAAGTATTTCTAATGAATGAATTTTGGGGGGCTGATCTACAAAAGTTTTATTTTCTCTGGAATAAGCCTTATTTTTTGCAGGCGATATTCAAAACTACTTTATCTTTTTACTGGGGCAGTGAACAGTAATTTATTTACAGATATGGCATATGTGTTCAGCCATAGGGTTGTGAACTGATATAAAATGGGTTAAGTTGGTAATAAAACCAGTAGAAACAAGGAGACAGTAATTGTTCCTCTCAATTCACATCATATTCTAAGTTAATATTCCTCATGCAGGTGGGAAAGCAAGTGTGGGAAGAATAATCAGAAATACTTTGGATCCAGTAATAAGACAACTGAATCTGGAAATGGTTTCTGTCTGCTTTTCGAAAGCTATTGACTCTATTGAATAAAATAGCAAGACTGTTGTTGCCATGATGATGGCTGTATGAGATACACACAGAGGTAAATATTTAGCTAGTGATGAGTAACTGGAGCCATTTATATAGGCCTGATCATGATTTCTGAACCACTGTGATGGAAATTAGTAATGCATTTCATTTCATGCAAGTTATAGATAGTTAAAAGATTTTTCAATATTTTTTTCATATATCTAAAAATTCTGCTGCTAGGATTATGATTTTTTTCTTTTGTCACATTCCAGCCTAGAGCAACTCTTTGCAGCTTAGTTACCATATAAATCCCTGGAAATAGAGGCTTAATTGAGATGCTGAAACTCTCTTAATTGAAGAAGCACTTATAAGTAATATTATCTTTTTTTTTTTTTAGTAATTATTATTTCACTTTTTACAGAGCTCAAATAATCACCATTTACTCTCTCCTCGTATTGCAACAATTTGCTAGTGGCTTTCTTAGAGCTTCCCAGCTTTCCATGTCAAGTCTGTATACAATTACTGTCATTTGAACGAGGTAAATGGCAACACAGTTGTTCAGACACATTAAATAGCTATTTAGGCTTCTTAAAATATGCTTACATTTTTGCATAATTCCACTTAGCCATATATAAAATATATAGGACTCCTGAGCATTCTTCTGTATGAAAGCACGCTAATGCAGCCCTGATGTAATGGGCTGATTCACCCCTCCCATCATCCCCCCCTCCCCCGTGGGTCTCTTTTCCCACTTCAGCATCTAAAGCCAATGCTCTTCCAGCCCTTTCTGGCACACCATGGCAAGCCACGACTCCAGCTTTTGTCCCTATAAAACCTAGATCAGTAATCTTTTCTTTTCTTTTTTTTTTTTTTTTCCCCTGGTAAAATTTGTATTTGTGTGGATTACATTGAAAGAGAAGTCTTGTCATGGTGAGCGTGCCAGGGGAAAGCAAATGCTTCCACATGCAACTGCAGCACTGCCAAAACAAGGGAATATCTATTTGTACGATAACCTGTTGTCTGTAACTCTTTTTTGTTTGCTTGACAAACAAAATGGGAAAAGCTAAAGGAAAAGAAAACACCTGTTTTATTCTGTGATGATAAATGTTTAAACCTTAATAAATGGAATGGAAATAGAATTTAAGGGTGTTCCCCCTTTAGATATTATTTTACAGGAAAAAATTAAAATGTGATGTGCAGTTCACAATATATCCTAGAAATTATCTTACTTTCTTGTCAATGCAAATGGAGCATTAAATGACCAGTCTGGAAATGCCTTTGTCCTATTTAATTCTCTAAACAAAGAAATAATATTACAATTTAAATTAAATGTATATACAGCATTAAGATAAAATAAATGTCATTAGAGGCTATTATACTTTGCTTTTTTCTTTGTCATCCTATTCAGTGCATTTCATTGTATTCCATATCTACATGTATTTCTTAATCCCATTCTCTCTAGTAAAAGCAGTTTGCTACATGTACAAAACTTCATATATATAATATAAATATTATACCTTGAGAAACAATTACTATGCAAATGCTTTCAAGCATGAATTGGGTAGAGTAGCGTGGCAGTAAGTCATAAAAAGCTTGAGAAAAGATCAGCTGGTGTCAACACACAGAGTTCGGGATGCTTTTTTGTACTAGTGCTGGTTCTGTGCCTGTTCAGAAAGAGGCCAATAGCATCCTGGATGGCATTTAATAGGTTTTGTCATTGTTTTGACATTGTTGTCAAAACTGTTTATTTATCAAATATGCCTAAGGCAGAGGAGCTCTTTGGGAGCTAGAAAATCTTGATGTGTCTCCCAGGAACAGATTTCAAGCGAGGTAGGTATCGTGGGCTTGCTGGGCTCTGTGTCAAAGCATGATCTATAGGTATGATCTTATCCATTTATATTTCTGTAGCTATGGTCAAGGTGATGGAATTAGCTCAGAAATATCTGTAACAGCTCATCAGGGATCTAAAGACCTTTGAGTTTAAAGATTTTTTCAGTTCATTAAGAAATCAAAGTAAGTAAAAGGTAACTACTAAATAATCACTGACTTCTGAAGACAATTTGCCATCAAATTAAGTCTAATATTCAGAGGGAAGGACACTTAAACTTGAACTTCTATAAAGGCACATTTAAGAGACATTTTTCCTCCCACAGCAAACAGCACGTGTTCTGCTTTAACTGTGTGACATTTCCTCCCAGTAATATCAGCCTGATGCCCTAGATAATCTTGCCAATCTTCCCACTTTATCTTTTGGGATAAATTGGGAAGTTATTATTTTTTTTCCCTCCTGTGTTTAATGTGGAAGGGAGACAAGGGAGTTCAAAGGTATAAGATGGCTCATATGGAAAGTGAGTGGGTTAGATTTGCTCTCACTTATTCCTCTGAAAATCCACCTTATTCTCTTCAGTGGAAGATTTTGGGTGTCCTCTTTGGAGCATGTTAAAGATACTCTGTTTTCCAGTGGTGACCAGGAGAAAAGAGACAATTTAGGGTCGTATATTTTTGTAGCCCATGATAAATTCATAGCAAGTTCTGGATGAAGCTGTTTGACTTCAGCATGGTCTTGTGCATTCTTTTAAAGTGTGGTTCACAGTTTATGTGGTCCTGCTCTCTGTAGAAAAGTTTACTGGCTTATGTTGAAGGATAATGTCCCATGAATCATGCCATGAAAGAGCCTGTGGGCAGCTGAGGTGGTGATATCCTCCATTTCCGCAGAGGAATTGTTGCCTGTAAGGAGAAAGCTGGGTGATGCACGGGACTGTGCTTTGAATTATGAAACAGAGCGCCAAGCTGCGGGAGGGTCTTTCATTTTCCTCTCCAAAAATAAGTATATTATGGCCTCTTGAAATCAGCAGTCCAACTGTTGACCCATATTCTCAGTAATGTATATGTAACAGCATAAAAACTTACGTATTAAGATGATTATTTTATTTTGCAGAAGTGAACATCATGAGCCTTTTTCATTTCCTGGTACGTATGTGTTGTCAGGCATATTGAATTAGAGTAAAAATGGTTCCCCTTTTTTTCTTTCTTTTTTTTGGCAATTTTCCTAAATTTCTTGTAGACTAACAGGATTTCAATGTCTTAGGGTAAATTCCACTTCTTAGATATTTACAGTTGTATTTATCATCTGAGTTACTGAGCTGTTGCTGCCTGAACAGAATTAAATGTCAGATAAAATAAGTGCCAGTGTTCAATGGCATGAGATAAACTTAACTATGGCTCAAGAATTTCCTGGTATTAATATTCTGGTTATAAGAGATTGAATTCAAATTCCCTTCTAATTCTGATTCCTGCAATTACTTTAATTTTCCAAGACACTTACTGGTGAGACACGAGACACATTGAGTTAAAATAAATCAAGTTAAAAAAAAAAAAAAATAATTTTTTAATGGTTTTTGTGCTCCTTAATTTTTTTTCCTGAAGTTAAAAAAACAATCAAATTATTTTTCCACAGTCTGCAATACTATTGTGATAAGATTTGTAATGACCGTTTTGAAATAATTATTTATATATGTTCATTTCTTAACGTCCCCATTGCTAATTCCCTAAAGCATTTGTATGTACTTTTTTTACTCTATTAGTCTTTCTGTCTGACAAATCACATCAACTCAGATGGACTATTAATACTTGTTTCAAATCACATACTTAAAGCATTAATTCTTCCAAGGATAGCAATGTTTTGTTTATTTTGGTATGCCTTTAATAGATTTTAAACAAAAAAGATCATTTTCTAACAAGAAATCACGCAGTGGATTGCAGATAAGCAGGCAGGTACGTTCAGCATGACCATAGGACTGATTCTGGAAATGAGCTTGTGGGGAAGGTTGTGGCCGAAGGGTTGGCAGCATTCAAGTTACAGGGGTTCAAAAGTTACTGCCCCTGTGTTGAGATGTGGCTATCTACATGCTTCCTCTTAGCCTACCACGCTGCCAGCTGAAATGCCTCTGCTGAAACCTGAAAAAAATGTGCTTGTACCATATCATTGCTTGGGTAAGAGTCCTGTTGATATCGGTGATGTGTTGCTGTGGTATGATCTCCCATCTGTTTGAAGAGCTGGTGTCCATCAGCAGTGCTTCCTGCTCAAAGTATAAAAGCTGTACCAACCTATAAAAATACATCTATTTTAAATCAAAATCTTGGAAATCAGAAATTTTAAATCAGAAAGATGAGAGGGAAGAGGAGGAAGAATATCAGGCTCTTTCAAAACACTTCTGATAGCATACATATTCTGACTCAGAAAACTGGACTTTTAGACAAATTTTAAGAAAAATATTTAGACAATGTCAAAGTTTTCAAAATTCTAGAAATTCAGGGTTTTTTTCTCAGACTTTATTTCTGATAAATCAGTGTTTTCTTGCAAACATGATTTCCAGCATTCCAGCCTTGCACTCTTTGCAGTTATTGCTGAACCCCATAGGACAACGTTTTCTGTATCATTTGTTTTTTGTTCAGACTCTGCCCTTTCTGGATGGGCCCCTGGCAGGTGACCTCCAGGGAGCTGTAAGCAGTTGTCCCAGAGATGCTCCAGAGAAACAAAACAGAAGAAAGACTTTTGAGGAATAATGAGATAATGAGATATATATAGATATCTATATAGATATAAAAAACAATAAATAACTTGTGTATCTTTCCACATTGATTTTTAAATGGAGATGTGGCCATGTGGGAACAGCCCTGCTGTGCTGCATGTGATGTAGAGTCGAGCCCATGTTATATTCACTTTGAGCAGTGTTTGTCCCGTCTGCCCAGGAGTACGTATTCCAGATAGCCTCTTTGTTTCATCTTCCTTACCTATCTGTCACCATAGAAAGGTATATACTTATTTTGGGGATAATCCTTGTGTTCTCTTAAGGAAAATGCCTTGCAGTGTATCTGAGCATTTCAAGTGCAACTTGACAGCTTGTCTCCATTTAACCCTGGGACCTGACTGTTTTTAGCTGCAGCTGTTTCCATGGTTGCCTCTGGTCTGAGTCATGTTTCTTTGAAACTATAAAATCCCGTACAGTTACTTTAGATTGAAATTCCCCCATTTCTAAAGTATGCCCATATATACAGTGAGGCCAACAAATACCTCTGTCTTCAGGTTTTGTCTCTTTGGATTATTCCACATGGACGCTCTGTGCTTCCCATGAAGCTTTGATATCAAAACCCAAACAATTGCTAACACGAGACAACTTTGCGGAGCTGAATGCCTGTTACTGTTAGACCTTGAAACTACATCGGGATTAGCTTTAAAGTTGAAGGGTTTCTTCCTCATCAGCATACCCCCTTTTTTCTGCCCTTAGAAACCCAAGCCAACCCAGTAAGTAATCTGTATTTTAAATCTGGGAATAAAACTCTAAATAAAACTAAGTAAATGTAAGATGATTTATCATAAATTAGCATTTCATCACTTTGGGTAAAGCTATGGAATAGCTTATTGGAAAAGTTGATGTAATTCTGAATTTTATTTGCACTGGTTTCTGTGCCTCCAGCTCCTTGTAGCTGCAGAGCAAATGTGTCTTCCCTGAACTTGGTCATTGACTTCAAAACCTTAACAAACTGAGTGTTGATGTGTACCATTCTGGGATGTAATTCAATATCTAATTTATTATATGTTACATTATCTTAATTATTAAATACTGTTAGGGGTGGGAGTGGGGGGTGGAACCCACAGTGATTTTAGTTACCCCTTCATTTACTTACTACCACTTTTCTTGATATAATATTGGAATTTTCTTCTCAACCCAACTACCTTTTCAATTGAATACTAGGCATTTTGGTCACCTAATGAACTTCAGTAGTGAGTATGATGTAGCCTGAGTTCTATGTAGCTTACCCAGTTCTTTATATTCATCATTAGCTGCAATCCAAAACTGAAGCACATCAACCAACAGCCTCTAAAAATGCTGGAATGGGCATGTTTACAGACTTCTGAAAAATACTGAGCTGTTGATTACAGAGATATTTTTGAGTGAGTAGGAAATATGTCTGAAGAGATCATTTACAGTGAGGCTGATCTGATTGAGTTATATGCTGGATCTGTATGGCTTTTTTGTTTGTTTTCTCCAAGGGAAATCATAATAAAAGATGAGACTGAAAATAAGCATCCCGTCTGGTGGTTATAGATGCGTTACTATAAATAGTGGGACTTCTGTGGGCTTTTTGGATGTTACAATGAAATCAATCTTGTGATAATTATTCTACTCTAAAGAAGCTGGAACATCAGCTTAGTCTTTTTTTTTTTTTGCTATAAAAAGTAACTTTATGATTGTACAATAATTGGACATTATGAAAACTCTTCAGCATCTTTCATAAATGTATAAGTACCTAAAAGTGCAACAGTAATAAAAACTTAAATCTGATCTATTCCCAATACTACTGCAGCTTTTCCCTAGGTGTGGGTCCTCCTGTGGCTCTACCACCAGGAATGTAAGAAAGTGCGGTTCATCATAATACAAGCAGCAGTCTTACCTCGCTAAGACAAAACCTGTCTTGACATTTTGGTTTGCTTTTGGAGAGAAATGGTGGGAGTGTGACTTTTTTTTCTATATACTTTACCCCATTTTACCAATACAGTTGCTTCTTAACATGCCTAGCTCTCCTGTAAATATTGTCTTAGTAAATGGTTTTAGGAGGATACTTTGTTTACCTGTGGTCTTGAGTTTTGTGTGTCTTATGTGCTTTTTATGCCAAAATAATTATTAAAGTATGAGGAGTTTTTTCGGGAAAAAACTCAATTACCCTAGATCACAGTTTAGATCAATCTCTTCAATAACTTGGATGCTAATTTGAACTTACATTCCCTGCTTGACTTCCTCTCAGGATGCTCTGGAAAGCTTGAATCCAAATCCTGTAAAATTTTGCATTGGTACCTTTTATCTAGTTTAGTTATAATTAATCAAAATGGCAATTTTAAAAGAAACTTGGAAAACAGAATACCAAACAATGCACTGTAATTTTAAATGTATTTTTAATTTACTCTGCCTTTATCTAGACTATTGTTTTCAATTTTGATCAAGTCACTTTGAGAAAAACAAAGCAATAAGGCTAACAAATTTTTTGGGCCTAGGAAAGTACTTGCATATCATGCACATAAAAGCTATGAATATTTGTTATTAAAAGGAAGATAGCTTTGAGAACTCCAGTTAAGTTCCTCCACTAATAATATGGGAAGAAGTTTTGCTTTCCTACTTAGCATCGCTCTCGAGTGTGGTGCGTATGTTTAACAGATCACGAGCAGGAAGAAGAGACATATTGTTAACATTGTATGGCTGTATTACAGTTCTGCTTCAAGAGTCTGGAGGGTATTTGGGCCTTCAGTGTGCAGGGCAGTTGTATGGGCACCTAATAAGCTGGATAAGATAATGGACTGAATGGAAACAAAATCATCTTGTGGATGCTTTTAAGGACTTCTCATGTTTTGAATTCTGGAGGTCCCTCCTTAAAGCAGTCTGGCAGATGCCACTTAAACATTTGCATGCCTACCAGGATCAGTAATCACTGATTTTATGCTGGAGAAACTGTTAATCCATTTACGTGCTTTATGTACATATAGATTCATGTAGAGTGAAGGCTTCAGTATAAAGCTTAAAAATTACTTTTCTAACACCTTCATGGGTATTAAAATTATAGCATTTGAGTCCAACTCTATCTATAGACAAGGTATGAATAGGTTCCAGCAAGAAAATGATTTGTCACTAGCAATTATTAAAAAACTTTACAGTTAAATCCAAGACATAGCCTTTTTCTTAAAAACAGAGAGGAATGAATTATTATTTTAGGTTTCATCTGGGTCATTTTCAAACATGAATAAAATATTTCCCTTGCACAAATCATTCGTCTCTATGAAACCTTATTGAAGGGTTGCAGAAATGACCAGCAAAGGTGAAGATGTTCATGCAGATTTCTTGGTGATGGAAAGCCTTTTTAGAAACAAGGGTAGAAAGCAAAATAGGAGGAGAAATACAACTATAGGGGAACAAAATGGAGCGCTTTACTCAAATGGCATCCTGACCAAATTAGTCAGGCTCTGAAGGCTTATTTTCAATAAAATGTGTTCACTCAGATTTTAAGAGTGTCTTCATGAGGAATTCCTGCTGTGTATGACATCAGTCATAGACCAATCTTCTTGTTGTATTGAAATTGCTCTGTGAAAAGGTGATTTAAAGTCTACAGTGATTGTTACTGTATCATATGTAAGGGTACAGTGAAATGAGTAAAGCTTTATTGCCTGGATATTACACTTCAAAATTCACATTACATTAAATATGTCGCTCAGTCATAA
This sequence comes from Aptenodytes forsteri, assembly GCF_000699145.1. Lineage (NCBI taxonomy): Eukaryota > Metazoa > Chordata > Aves > Sphenisciformes > Spheniscidae > Aptenodytes > Aptenodytes forsteri. The sequence goes on along the minus strand of NW_008794154.1, from coordinate 539,422 downwards.
ATCAGAGACATATGAACTGAAGATGAAGATACACTTTCTCTTATTGTTGTTTTATTTGTGGCTGTGCTCATCCTGCCTGCTTACAATTAGTACTGCTTAAAAATCAGCTGTGGCTGCTTGGAAAGAAAATCACAAAAGCATCAGTAATTGAAAAAGTAGCTTATAAGCAGTATTTTGTGATATTTGCTACAAATATTTGTAAGTGGACACTGGCTCAGCAGAAATAATGGAGGAATAACTTGTAATTAGAAAATTTAACTGCAGAGTTCATCTCTGGACACATAGATTACTTGCTCTGCTGGGCATTTTTTTGGTAATAAATCAGAATGTTAACTTTGTTACGTGACATAAAAACCCCTCCTTGTATTTCATCAAACAATACTAAAGTTGTTAGTGATGTTTCCTGTTGGCTCAAATAAAATTAGTGAGGATATATTTAAGTTACCTAACTACCAAGTTTTGAAGGGAAGGAAATCTGTATTATATCCCAGAACAAATGCTTAGAGAAAACACACAGACAGAAAAAGGACTCAGTCTAAATTTACAGTAATCAGTATGGCTGTTAGTTATCTGTATAATAGATAAAAATCTAAAAATAACTTAAGTTTGGGAGATTATTGGGGGACATGTCATAAATACTAGCCCTGTTATGCTTCCTTTGGTTTTCTTATACCATCTGTCTATGGCCACTGTTTGAGATGAAAGCTTGGGCTAGGTGGCACTAAATCTGAACCTATATGGCTATTTTTTTAATGTTCTTAGACAAAAACAAACTGAGAAAAATGAGTTTATGAAGGAAGACTTCAAATTTTTTTCTTTTACATTTTAGGTTCCTGAAATATCTGATTAAAATGAAGGAGTCTTTACCTTTAGAGCTTTGTATACTTGCTCTTGTGGTCACCTTGATGTCAGTAAGCAGCACGCCAGTTTTTAGTAGCGCTAATAGGAGGTATTGCATGTAAGGATGGGATTGCGCACCATACTGCAATAATGACTCATAAGACCCACAAAATAAATTAATAGCAGGAGGATTTTTTAATCTTTTAACTAGAGTGATATTATTTCTGTGTATGTTATTTCATTTGGGCTTTAGAGGGATTAATTTACTGTGTGTGTCTGAATCACAACAGAAATGCTGATTGTATTGAAATTACCTTGAATAACTCAGAAAAATGGGCTTTTTAGAGTTTAGCTCCTCCTGCTCCTTTTTATTTCTAGAGAAGGTTTCCCTGCTCTGCAACACATTTTCTGTCCTTATAAAAATGTTCAAGTTGTACTTGATTTCTGGAGTTTCAGAAAGCCTTAATCCAGCTTGATCTGTTTGGTTTTACACATTTGGCTACACCATGGTTTTGCAATTGGTATCTAAATATCTATTAAATGAAAGTTTGAGGCTAAGGAGAACTATATATGTAATTTTGGAACTTGCAAAAATATCTCGGGGATTTCTGGCATATAAAAGTAATTTAGTGATGCTAAATAAGCTCCCACAGCATAACTTTTTGAAGTGGCTGAGATACTGACAGAATGAGTCAAGTGCCACCAGCGTGGTTGTCGTTCTGACAGCCCTGCACAACAGTCCATGCGGACTTGTTGATGTATATTCCTGGATGCAGTAGCAAATGTTCCAATGCAGTGCATTATTTAGGAACTGGATTACCAGAGGTGCAGTAAACTCCACGGGAATTGGCTGAATTGAAAACCTACCATGGGCAATAACCTTTGGCCATGATTTTATCTGGTTTTGCTAGCTATTACTCTAAAAACTTCAACAGTTGAAACAAAATGTGGTAGTTGTCTGTCTTCAACAGATAAATTTTTGTTTGTACTCATGAATTTTCATACAAATATGTGTCAGCAGCATTGACAGATGTATAGGGTACCGGGATCTGCTGGCTATCCTTAGGTCTTCTGTGATGTGTAACCTAACAGGGAAGTGCCTAACATCAGCGTGGCTCAGCTGGCAAAATCAAATTAGTCTTACAACAGTAGTCTGAAATCTTAATTCAAGCCACTCATTCCAAAATCATGTTTTTGGCATTTTCATTATTTCTTGTGACACCTAGTACATTTTGTTTAATTGCTGTGTGTATATATAGGCATTGCTCTGTAAAGCCTGGAAAACTGTAGTCCATAGCCGCCAATTAACGTTACTTAGCAGCTGTTAAAAAGGGTTATTGCCAGATGTTAGCATCACCTAACATTATTTCTAATGCTAATTATGTCCACTTTACTCTCCCTAAACTCACCGAGCTCCAGGTACGTTTCCAAACCCTGGACTGATAACAGAAATATTTGTATGCATGCCAACTCGGGTCTGTGTAGATGTAGTTTGAAGATTTTGTGTCTGCACTGGTGAATCAGAGCTGAATGTGCCTTGCTGAAGGATCATCTCAGAAGTGCATGACACAAATGCTTTCTGAATGCTGATGTAATGGTGTTGCATGCTATCCGTTCCCTGTGGATCTTAGTATAGGATTGAAAAGTGAGAAGAAAACAATCCACAAAAAAATCCACAGGTCAGCAGATAGCTAAATCTTTTGTTAAGATGTCTTCTGGAAAACTGTTGCAACAGAGTAATTCTCACCTTTTTTATCAACTTTATCCTGTAAGCCCATAGTCTTGTTCATTCTCAGGCCTTCTTGACTTCACCATGAGTTCACAATGTGGAGAGCTTGAAAGAGTACATCTTTTATCATGTTTTAAATCCAGCCTTTTGATGATTTCTGTGAATTCCAGAAGGTGTGTGGTGTTGGGTGTTTTTTAAAGAAATATTTTTGTTTTATTTGCACTATAGCCATCTGCTAACAGCAGTCTAAACTTTTCCAATTTGTATAAATGACTTGTTCTTCAGCTTCTGTACAGGTTTATATACCAAATACTGCAGCATAAATTACCTGTTTAGAAAAGGTCTATTGAATGTTAACATTTTACATCCGGTACCAAATTGAAATAACTGCCTTAAAGGAAAATGTCTAAAACAAATGATGGTCATTGAAAATAGAAATCATAGTTTCAAATAAAAGTAGATAGACAGTCCTTCAGAAGCTGTGGTAAATGAATGGCTGATGAATGGATGGTTGTTGGATGAATGGATGAATAGTTGGTACGTAGGAATTTATTAGCTTGTGTAGATTATGATGAAAGATATCTGAGAAAATAATTGGTCTCATTTTGTGGAAATAAGGCAGTCTATTAAAACTGCTGCACGTAATGATCAAAGGCATACTAATTTGTCTTTTAAATTCCTGTGATTTTTAGCACTTTATATACCAAAATCAGCCTAAATTCCAGCCAAGAGAGAATAATTCAGAACATCCATAATATTTTTTATTTTATTGTTTGCAAATATATGTATCCATGGAAAGATACCTGTGCATGTGTATGCACGTAGATAGCACAAACCCCACCTTACCGGCAGCTCTGAGCCACTGGTAGCCCCTCAGGAGTTTACAAGTGCAGGCACAAATTGGTAGGCAGATATCAGTAGTTGGTGTGGAGTATTTACAGTTGATTTCAGGGGTGAAATTGCATTGATGAAAGGGAAGTTGCCTTTCAAAACAGTGCCTAACAGATGTAACACACAGCCTTTTGAACAGCTACATTTAAAAGAGCAGAAAGAATTACACATTTTCTCTGAGACAGTGAAGCAGTACTGATATCACTAGTTAGGACACATGGAAATAAAATGTTTTCCTATGTGGCATTTTAGATGCAAAAATAATTCCGAGCAAGATGTGAATAAAATATATGTTCTTCATTTTCAGGATAGAAAAAGGTAAAACTAACTAAGAACTGCTACTAATGTGGAAAATAAAAGACAGAGTGGAATGCTTCATTGGCAGTAATGTATCTCCTGTAATTTTGATAGAGACAGGAAAATACATTTTATCTTTTCAAACATACTATTGCATATTTAGATCAATCATCTAAATATGCAATTAACCAGGTATACAATTAATCAAAACCTTGAGAGATTAATAGGGTATCGTTATTTAATTTCATTAATAAGTTAGTGCCTCAACAGAATCTTTTATTGAAAGTTTTTTTTCAATACTGATTTCAGAATTGGTTTCAAAATGAGAAATGATCCGCCATATGGAGGCACTTCTGAAAATGTTGCTGTGTGTTCTTAAGTGCACGAATACTGAAGCCTTTGCGTGTTGCATCTCCTGCAGTGATAAAGGAATATGGACGTATAAAGCCACACTGCCAGATAGTCTAGTACAGAAAAATGCACATGGGGAAAGTCTGAGTGAGAAAATAGTAGGCGAATTCCAAAATGTTGCATATTTTTCTACATATATTTGCATTTAATAAAATTATCTCATAATATGTCTCTATTCCCTTTCCCAGCAGGGCCAGGATATTTCATAAATAATTTCTCTTTTTTATTATTCTGTGGCAGAACCAGATTTAAAAAAAAAAAAAGGTGACCTTTCCTATTATATGGAAAAATCAATGCTTCAGTTTTCAAAATGCTCAGTATTTGGATACCAAACTATCTTGACAGCAAGCATGCCTGTAAATGCAGAACTGCTAACCTCCTTCTTAAAACTATGATTTATAAATCTTTGTGCTTTTTCATTCTGACAAAACAAAAGGAGTTTTTTGCCCTTCCAGTTTTCAAGCTCTCTTGTGGTTGGACAACCGTTCTTTTTCATTCTTGGTGCCAGGGAGACGATCTTCTGTGGGTAAAATTAACTTTGAGCAAAGTATGACTTTTTTGACAGGCATAATTTTGAAAAGCAAAGGATCCTGCAATTTGATGGCTTTTGAAGATTCTTCTTTGTCATCCTTGAAGTATTGCTTTTTCTATATGGGAGTATTTGATTTTGATGTTCATGTTTTCGGAGCCCAGCCTCATCTTACACTTTCCCCTCTGCTCCTCTCCTTACTAACATTGAGTGCTGGTAGGATTTCACAGGACCTTCTGTATATGAAATGCAGTGAAACTCTGAATCTTTCATAAAAAAATAAGATTGAGTCTTGCCTTATCCTTCTTTCCCCTACTTCTGGTAGATTTGCAGGTGAGCATATTTCCGGCCTAGGAAATATGTAGTATTCCGGCTAGTGTAGAAACTGCAAAATTTTTATTTTTAATGAAAATCCAGATTTACACCACTGTAATGCCTACCCATATCCATAATATAAATAGTGAACTAGGATGAAAGTTATTTTTAGTTTTGCAGTAAACAGTACCATAAAATATATATGAAACTGAGAAGGGTAAAGCGCCTACATGAAAATACCCATATGTATGTGTAATGGGTTCCCATAGATTGAGATAAATAGCTAATACGAAATATTCCCAAACTTGAACAAAGATCACTGAGCAGGCTTACAGGGCATGTATGTGCCTGCTTACTAGCATACAGCAGCTTGTTAGATTACACAGGTTTTCAATATATAGATGATGAAAGGAAATTGAAATGTTTTGTTTTCCTTCCCAAACCTGTTCCTGTAGTTTTAAAAAGCTTTACCGTGCTGTCCTTCAAACCTTGTGTTGCTGCAAGACCTTCAGAAGACCAACCTCTTCTGCAAAGGAGAATCATCACATGCTCTGGTTTTTAAAGCTACTCTTATTTCAGTTAAACATTTTCAGTGTGAAAAATCTATCAAAGTTGCCCAATATTCTAAGGATTTGATGTGGTGGCTCAGGTAACGAGGTTGTTCCCTGCAAAACAGCTCAAAGCATCATGTGATCATACTGCTGCTTGTTTACACTTCCAGCAGTGGATCTTTCAGCTCCTGTGTTTACTTACATTGCTTGTTTTATATGTACTCTTTTGATGCTTTTGGTTTAAAGCCTCTGGTCATTTGCATTTGTCCTAAAGTGCATTTGAGAGCTTATTGGCCAAAATCAGATGAGTGGCCACCAAGGGGGACTGCATGGGAGGCATTTCCTGCAACCATGTCTGCAGGTCAAGAGGAGAAAATGAAGGAAACTTCCTTTAAAGACCAGGAAGCGGAGTTCTGATTGCAGCCTTGCTTCTCATGGAGGTGTTAGCCACTTGGCACGTCTTGGGAAGGTGGCATGGAGGTATTCAGAACCTGCTTGGACAAGGCCTTGAACGCCCTGGGCTTGACCCCAGTCCTGCTTGGACAGGGTGACCGGACAACCCCCAAAGGTCTTATCCAACCTAAAGCATTACATGACTCTGGGCAAGACTGTGAGGTGACACTGGGCAGGTCAATGTTGACTTCACTGGGAAAACTCCCGTGATTGTGGCAAAGGCAAAAAAAAGAAGCTTTTGACTCTGGATTTGCATCTCCTTTCAGGTATCTGATGACTAGAAAAATGCCTTCTCTTTTCTGGGATACTATTTGTGGTGGTTGTAGAAATAGTGTTTTTGAAAATGACTCTGAAATGAAAATTCCCCTAGCAACTCAGTTTGTCACTGAAGCAAATGGGCAGAAGGTTGAACTCGTTGACAGGTGCAGAGGAAAGAACCGAGATGATGGATAGTGGATGTCCCTCAGCTTGAAAGAGCAACCTCCTGTGAGTAGGGCCAGATCCTGTCAAGTGCTCGAGGCTTCTTAATGCCATTGCCTTCAGGTCTTCAGAATCACATTCTGAGAGAAAATCCACAAATATTTAGTAAATGAGGTCATAATCTGAATTAACTGAAGACAAACCTTTCCTGTAAGGAAAGAAGCTGAATGTAGCAACTGCTGATGTTGGATCTTTTCCTTAACTGATCTTCTTTTGGCAAATATGAGGGATGTTATAAGCACGATTGTAGCTTTTCTAAAATCTGAACTGATCAATGTAATTTTGCAATTGCTTCCGCGTGTGCTAGAGGTGATATGTGTGTAGTCCCATTCCCTCCCCGACAGTGTCACCATGGAGAAAGGTCACCCGATGGATGCAGGGAGACTTATCAGTCAATCTCTCACTTAAGAAACTGATGATATAAGCAAACATAATATCACAAAGTCATTTAATAAGGTCATAATAATAAGTTATGTAACAGTAAGATTTCTTCCAACACAGGGAAAAAAATGTTTAAAACAAATACTGACTGGAGTCTTAATATGTGTTTAAGCTGGACCCCAATGTTTTCATTTATGCTTTGCCCCTCCAAATGTATCGGAGGGAGGGGTTGTAGAAGAACATGGTGTAATACTGTATTTTCTCAGATAAGCTCTTTTCCAAAGCTGCACTTACTACCGTTAGCAGGAACACAAGTTTAGATTGTGCGGGAAATAAAGTTGTTTTTGTCTGGCCTTGACCAACCTACTTTCCCAAGTTGAGTTTAATGTAGGACATGGTCAAATGCACATTACAGCTGGGAAAGGGCAGGTGACAGCACGGAGGGACCACCTGGCAGCCAAGGCAGCGCCTGCCCGCGAGCCCTGCTCTGCTTCACTCCAGTGTGGAACCAAGCAAGACAAAACTAATTGTAGTACTATTTAGCATGAGCTCATAGTAAGCAACTGAACAGTGATATCACGTGGTATAACAGATCAGAACAATGAGCTCACCAGTTTCTGGGTCGTAACAGATTGCAGGAAGACATAAATTAAAGAATGCCAAATGGAGAGCTAATATATGAAGCTGTTGTGTGCTGTTCAGGACAGTTGAAAGTAAATTGCCATGTTTTTCCAGCCTTGAAATTCCAAAGGATGGAGAGTGAAATTCAGTTCAGTGCTACAAAATCCAAAGGGGTGGCCCTGCATGATCTTCTGATGGCTGCTAGTGCTATGTTTTGTTGGAATGGCTTAAAATAGGGGAACTGATGAAAGCGAATTCTTTCAGAGACTAGAAACACTGTAAAGCCATAGCATTTTGATTCTTTGCCAAAGAGTAACTGCAAGTATGAGTGTTATTGCTAAAAAGAACAGAAGAAAATGATATTTTAGGTTGTGGCCTCATCTGTACACCAATATCTCAAACAAGGTATTTCCCTTTGGGTGAAAAAACACTGTTTTCTACAGAGTGGGCAAAAACCTTCAGAAGCTGTGCCTGACATAGTCTTTATCAAATGCTATATGTAGACTGATAGCCTCAAAATAACACAACCTGTATTTTATGTTTCTGATAATACTAGAATATGAATATTAAACATACTCTATACTCTGCCCTTTGTCTTGACAGATGTCTTGTCCGGGATTAAATTAATTACTAAATGTCTTTTTTGTCTGACAGTTAGGAATTTTAGGCTTCAGAGGTAAATAGGTTTTGAAGCAATCCAGTAACAGGCTTACAAGGCTGAGAGGCAACAGAGCTGAAAAGCACAAAATCAAGAGGCTGGACCATTAATACCTTCTTGAAAAGTTAATCAATTCATGACAACAGCCTGGAATCTAAATAGTGGCGCTGCAGAGAGGTTTGTGACGGGTTGAAATTTTGCACCATATACTCTGGTATGCAATATTTATATAATTATTTGTTGTGTGTTAAATATTTGTGGTGAAGTACCTCGGTAATAAAGATGTAATGTGATCTTAGCAGGCTTTCCAGAATTACCTGAAGAGAAGGGGTAAAAGTCCTCAAAGAGCCCCTCCAAAGTAGATTGTCACTTCCTAGCAGAAATTTTCTGGTATGCCCTGTATTTAAGGGTTTATCTTGTGTTTTGATTCAGTGCTGAGATGACCAAGGCATGATGGAATCACTGACTCCAAATACCCAAGAGAGAATAATGCCAAAGGACTATCAATGAAGGCTGAGGTTGCTTCTTCTAAGCCTTGTCAAGGAAGATGTTAGTGTTGGTGACAGTGGTTTCGGTGGTGTGAAGAGGAAAAGCAGAATATGAGAGGGTATCTGGTGGCTTCGGGGTCCAGGCAAGAGGCTGCAGGAGTTCAGATTGTGTCTGGAGAGAGGTCAGAGGTATGTGGTTGCACCAGAGAAGGAAAGTTAGAGGATGGACTAAAAGATTAATGACAAAGGGGAAAAGAAAGACTTGGGGATGAGAAAAGCTATGTGATAATGTTACTATCTGAAACAAAAAAAGTAAGAGGAGGATAAAAGTAATATTGCTGAGAGTCTCCAAAGCATTTTGCAGAAACTGGTAAAATAGTAGCACCCATCTGCAAAAGGGGCTGCTGGTATTTGTCCATCTACATGGTAATTTAGTTTCCTTAGGGCTGAAATGCATTTGTTTAATTACAATCTTTCATTTGAATATGGTGATAGCTATGTATACCTAATTACCAGTAGCTTGTATGCAGATATATATTGAGACCTTTCACCATGAAATGTCTGGAAAATTCTAGGGGCGTTACTAAATAAAACATTAACATCTGTGGTAGAGTAATACATTTGGATATTAAAACTTAACTGCCTTTGAAATATTTAGGTTTCTTTGTGTTTTAAAGTATGTACCTGACTATGAGGTATGTAGGAAGGAGGATGTCTGTAAGTCTGGCAATTTAATAGATGCTACTGAACTGTGCAATAGTGCAAAATGAAGCCAATCTGGACTTTTGGTATAAATGCAGTGACATATGTGCCATTGAATTTCTTCCTTATAGGCACAGTTAGAAGGAACAGACATTAGTTTCTATGGAGGGTGCATACTTCGAGCCCCCACTGGCACCATGGGCTCACTGCCTTCCTACCTGCCACTTGCCAAGGTGTCCACCTTTGCCGCATGCAAATCACCTGTAATGAAAGACCTTATGACAAAATTGAAATTGCAGCGATCAGTTGAGATTAGCAGGCACAGGGACGGATGGAGCCATTTGCGTAGCTGGATTTACAATGCCCTCAGCTCCAGGATGCTCCGCTGGTTTTAGTAGGGCTGAAGAAACACGTTGACAAATACACTCCTGTTACATTATCAGTTCCTAAATTGTTTCTTTGAGGACTCTTCTTTGCAGGAATTGCAGAGGAATTAATTAAGAATGGGAATTAATTACAGCCTCTGATTTGCATAGGGCAGTGACATGAAAGGGAAGGTAGTAGGAACAGCCTCTGGCAGGGAACACTGTCCTTGAAGGAAGAGATGATGAAATACCTTATAACTCATTCCTGATAGACTGTAATGATGGTCTGGTATTAGGCAGTAAATGACTTGGGGTCCAAAAACTTTGAAAACAAAATTGTGCCAAACTGAACCAAGATTTTCTTTTTTTAATTAACAGGCATTTGGTAAAACAAAAGCCCCCAAAATATTTACATAGGCTTGGTCCAAGTGTCTTGGTACTTAATTACTTTAGAAATGCGTAGAAAATATTTTTCAAATTTTTTGTCTGTTTCTCTTCCTCCACTATCTTTTTCAATGTCTGAAACATTATGTGTTAGTTAAAAGCTTACAATCCCTGTACGCTTGTTGAATTTATAGTGATTTTTTTTACATAGAAATTAAATACATGGATGTAATTCAGATTTTTTACAGTAGAAAGAGGTAATCTCTTATTACATTTTTGCAGCTCTGATCTTCAGTTTCATGGCTTGTGCATCATTGCATCTTGCTAGGTTGTGAGTACATACTGCTTATTAACCAGAATGCTTGTGCTTTACATGGTGAACAAGGAAAGAGAAAAACCTGTAAAGATACTTCTTTTGCATTAAGTGGAGATACAAATTTCTGCTATGCTCTACAGCCCCTGTATTATACATGTGTTAGGAATATTAAAATAATAGTGGTGACTCTAGTTATTTTCCAATTTGAACAATATCTTATAAGATTTTGTATGGTAACTGTTTTTATTTGAATAACTTCCCAGGTAAATTTCTACTCTTACTATTTATCATGTACTTATATGGAAAATACCGATAATTCTGGAAAACAACCTTAAAAGGAAAGGAGTGAGTCTGTGAATCTTAATTGATTTATAATTGAGTAAGTGTGGATCAGATACTATTCCCAGAATAATTTGTCTGTTTTTAATTGTGTTAAGATCTTTTTTTTTCCCTATAGAAAAAATGATAGAGGAAATCTTTCTTTTATTAATTTCTGAATTCTGTTATATTTTCTACATTTACATAGTTTGGCAATGTATACCTGCTTGGCCCTTTCCTAAGAGCGGTATTAGCAATGTGAGAAAAATGAACTAAGGGCAATAAAACTAAAGGAATTATCAGTTCAAATTTTATGAATATGAATTATTGGGGGGCTCTTAAGGACTTGCCTCATATTTTCTGATGATATTGAATATACAACTCCTCTCTTTAGAAAGCTTTTGTGCAATATTTAATTCCAAACATATCCACCTCTGCTTGCAGCTATTCGGGCAGGTGGCTGGTGGCCTTCAGCTCTCTGTTTGTTTTCGAGTGCATCAGTATCTCCGATCCCTCTGGTGCAATAATGTTATAGGGACTGTGTCTCAGTCGGTGTAAATGGAGCTGGCCCACCTCCTTTTAACTGATCTAAGCGGATCGGGTTAGATAAATACAGTTTACAGGCTTTGATGCGTTCCCCCTTTACACCCCACTTTTTCCATTGTTTTTCCCCATGCAATTCTGCTGTCTGTAAAGGTGCCTTTGCAGAGCATGCAGCAAGCCTGCAGCTGCTGTACCAGTGGTAGGGCAATCAATGGGGCTGGAGCACACTTAACCCATGGGGTGTCACCTTGGAGGGGTGCACTAGCCCAAGCCACCTTTTGTTCCTCCTGCACTAAACCTATAATGTTACTGGTCAGGATTTCTCTAGCTCAGTCTTTCACCAGCTTAGATTGATTTGGTGAAACCAGTTGTTGAAATCTTAGCTGTCCCCAAACTGCCTGCTACCTCCTATCAAAGACAGCTGATATAAAAAGGTCAGTCTCTGAGTCGCTTCTCCTTTCTCTGTCTCCTCTGTGGTCTGCCCTGCCCTTGGGCTATCATCCTTAATGCAGGATGAAGTCCTGCATGTCCACCTATAGCTTGATTTCTTCCCCAAAAGCCTGATAACCTCTTCTGTTGTCTCTGAATAAAATGCTTCTCTGTCATGTGAACTGTGCAAATTGTGTTTGCCATGCTGGTGCGGAGAGCGAAACAAATGAGTAATAGGGACCAAACAGCAGCCACAGAAGTGGGGAAAAATTTGTTTTCCTTATGGCAGAAGCAGCTGTATCCCCAGCACCAGAGGAAGGCTCCTGTAAAGCTCTTTCTGTTTGATTTTGCTTGATCGTTTCAGATGGCCATGCTGAGAGCAGACGATGGAGCCTCCTTGAGTTGTACACTTGGTAATGAAGGAAGGCAAAACCAAGATGCATTCCTACACGTATAGATTTTGATGCAACTGATGCTGGCTTCCTGAAAGATAAGAAATCCCTCCCAAAACTGTTTGGAGATGCACTTTTCTTCTGCATTTTCTATTAGCCTGTTTAGTAATCCCCTGCTTGGCATTAGGCTATTATGGACCTTATTCATAGGGTGTGTCTAATACCCCCCCTACATAGTAGGGGAAAATTAAGCACAGCCTGATGCTATGAGTTTTTCTGGGGTGGAGTGCATCTGGAAGCAGATGTGTGCAAGTTACTTGTGTCAATTTGAAATATTGTTCTGCCCTAAATCTTTTTGTGAAATTTGGTCTAAAACTGTAATTCTGATCCTCAAGTGACCCTGTGGCTCTGTCTTCATGGCAGTTTAAGATTATGAGATATATATTGATGTCTTTGAGTTAGATTTCATTGTGCTAATCAGAATACCTTGTTGACTGCAAGCCATGATGACAGGGACTTCGTTTCCGGCTGAGCAAGTGTCTCGGAGAGCCTGAATGCTGGGGAGAAGCATTTCACTATCTCTGGCTTCTCTGCCTAATAGCTTCTGACCTGCCTTGCTTACACCTGTGCATGGTATAATCCCAACAGGTACTGGAGCACAGACAGATTAAGCATCCTTTTGTGTATCAAGAGCCTTCAGTAAGAGTATGTAGCCCAAGTGAGCAGGGGTGCCTTTTAATTTTCTAGAACAAAACAACATCTTTTCACTGCTATCTCATGCTTTTCTCCCAGATTTCTGCTAGCTGGTCCACTAGCTCAGTGAAAGGCAGCATATGCTTTCTGGCTGGCCAGCCTGAAGCTATCTGTAGGCTGGCTGGCCAGCTGGGTAGCAGGTACATGCATTCACATTGGCCAGCTGGGAGGGATATTCAATTTTGGCCATCTGGCTGCTGTCTCTTAAGAGCAAAGAAATAAGTCAAAGACCTGAGTATTGGCAGCTGGAGGGCCTAACAAGTGGATGTGAGACTGCATGTGGAAAATGGACTTTTCAGATCTGTTTTGTATGCTTCTAACAATCTAACCAGAAGATTTTTTTTTTTTGCAGTTGGACGATTTTCTTTTGAGTTTTTCATGTGCTGATATGGAATGTATGTTTTTTACACTATTTTGACATTTTAACTAAAAGAGGAAGTTGTATTTCCTTTTGTTGATGCATGAGAAAATTACACATTCTATGCTATTTTAAAAAAACGTAAAGGAAAAGACCACTTTGTACCGATTGAAATATTGTTGCTCTTTTCTATGAGAACATCTTCGCGTGTTGCGATGTAAAAACTCAACACTTTGATCCTACATTTCACTTCACCAGATACTCTATTCTTAGGCTACATCAGATATGAATCGTCAAGCTGTATGTTTGTGGAGGGGATTTCACCCACAAGGCAGAATATGTGAAGTGTATATACACTGAGGTGTTGTTTTTTTCCGGGCTAAAGATTATTTCCACGTACAATGCAATAGATATGTGTATTAAGCTGACTACTACATGGTTCAGATACATATTTTTAAAAATGTGTACTGCTTCCAAAGGTGGTTTTTTGCCTCTTTTATCTATTATATTTTCAGGATATGTGTCTTCCATTCCTACTGTCTAGAACTTTGGGCATTTTATTAGGCTATGCATTGACTGTTGATTTAAAACCACAGAAACTGAGGCAATTAAAGGCTTAGCAATATATAGGCTGTTTCTATATGTGAATACAGTTTCTCTTTTTACTAGTGATTTGTGGTTTGTTGTTTTTTTGGGTTTTTTTTTGTTTTTTTAATCCATGCAACAATAAAAAGGAGAAGAATCAGCATGCCTATTCCTAATTCAGAGGAGCTGTTGGAGTTACAGATGCTGTCTTACTGAGAATAGATAACCTGGATGCCTCTAGAACCATTTGAGTTGTCCAAAATACCCATGCTGGGCTGGCATGTCTAACAGCACTTCCAGAAGCCCTGCTGCCTTCTGGAGTGGCACCTGGTATCCTGGTAAAGTTAGTATAGCACTAAGTACATGTGCATAGGCAATGGAATAAACCCATTCCTATATCTCATTTCTAGCTGTGGTGCTGCCTGGGAACAAACTCAGCTTTTAAGGGTCTTGCTTCATATTTTGTCATTTGTCTCCCACTGCTTTTAATATCCTTGGTATGATCAATACAGCTTTTCAAAGAAGTAGGCAGTTTTAGTGAAACTTATCTATTAATTTAACAAAATTAGTGTGTGATAGCACAGTCTATGTGTGCTGATACTGTTGAATTTATACTGAACAAATATGATTAAGACTTTTGTCATTGACTTCAGGAGAAATTAGTTTATAGGTTCTTTACAATAGATCAACCCTTCCCCCCCAGTTATCTGAGTTCTTTTTTGTACAGTTTCCTCTTCCTCAATACTTCTATCTCTTCTCTGATGTCTCCTTTTTACATTTTTCTATCATTTTCATGCATACCTTTCACCATCCCCACCATTGATTATATCATTCTGGAAAGAAATTTATTGTCCTATACGTGATGTACAGCAAGTACAGACTTAGCAATTAACTTGCTTGCACTGGAATTTCAAAAGGAGCTGGACACGATTTGACAATCCTTTTGTGTTAGAGATCTTTAATGGGTAGGTATTTCCTGAAAAGCATAAAGTGCATCATAACCATCGTACCCTGGCATGGGCAGTCTTTCCCTGTCCTACCCATCTCCTGATGGAAGAAGTGGGACTGCACTATTGCAGCTGGGTGAAGAGGAGAGACCTGTTCATTGACAGTGTGTTGACAGCCGGACATAAGCTGAAACCTCTGTCTTTGTTCCTTGCCCAAGTCTAAAAAAAAAATCTTAAGAAAAAAACCCAAAACCAAATGTAAAATTTTTACATGTCTTTAAAGTGTAAGAAAACTTTAATAAAAATGTTCAATGAAAAAGTAGCAAATTGCTGTGATTGTGCACAATGTGTGTTGTACTGCTACCTTCACAAGGTAGGAAGCTGTGTCTACATTGCACAGATGCAGACAATTATAGTCTCAGGACCCAAAACACAAAGGTACTTGTGCAGATGGCAGGTTGAGTATGCTGCCTACACAGTGTCTATAGAGCCACACAGATTAGTAAGGAGGGGATTGAGAGAACTGAGGAGGGTTTTTTTTTAGGATAAAATAGGTGGAGCATGGACCAGACAGGCACATTGCACTGATGCAGGTAAATCATGCAGATAAATGATCATTTCCCTGTCCATATATTAGCAAGTGGTATTTTCCCTCAATTTCAAGCTTTGATTGGATAGCTGACTATAAATTAGTTTTAATTTATAACTATTGTCAATTATTCTAATAGACCTTTGTCTTTGCATCTTCACAGATCAGTAGTAATTTATCATCCATTAATTGCATAAAAAAAATCTCTTCATTGTTGAGTTAACCTGGGAATCAGATTCTTGCTTTTGATCCCGAGGATATAAGCTGCAGTGGGGAATTTCCATTGTCTTCTCCTGCCTGCAAGCTGGACAGTACCTAATGACTCACTTGTTTTTAATGAATACTGCTTAAACAAAACACAATTTTAGTCAGAATGACCATGCAAGAATGATTCACAATTCAAATTCAAAATTGTCTAGTCATTTAATGATATCAAACCAAAATGCATTCCTATCTTTTTGGCTTAAAACACTTTCCTTGTGAATAATTGCATTCTTGCAGCTTTGCACTTGTTCTATCGTGCAATTGTCAGGGCAGATGTCCCTTGAGGAAAAGTTGCTGCCTAGCTCTGTGCTCTGGGATTTTTCTAATTAAAGGTTACCAAATGCTTGTTAGAAAGCTCATGAGCAAGGGACAAAAAGCAAGCAAGCTTTTCTAAGAAGAATAGGGAAGTGAGAACTGGGATGTGATCCTTCAGGGAAAATGGAGCCACATGTCTTGATGATCCCAGTGCAGATACCAGGCTGAGGTCACCCCCCTAGTGGTGCTGAGTAAGCTCTGAGGGTGCTCCCTCCATGGGTGCAAACCACAGCTGTCCTGGAGTAGCCACCTCCTTTCTCCCAGCCTCCTCAAACATGTTTAGTGCAAGCATTTGGTCCTTAGCACTGTTTCTACGTATCTGAACTTACTGTATCTTGCTGTTTGCTGATGAAGAAATGATACTGATAGGTCAGTGGAAACATTCCTGAAAATCCTGTTTCTGTCCTTCCCAAGTGCTTCTGCTGGAATTCCTGTGCTGTGACCTGTCCCTGGTACAGGGTATGGATGTGCTTTGAGTCTCCTCTCTTTGGATAATATTTTGTAGGTGCCTGAATTCTGGTAGAATTTTCCATCTAAGGCTGGAAATGAAAATTTTCTAAGGAAATCAAACCCAAGAGCAGTCTATATGGAAGCACTGGTGCAACTGCTGAAAGAGTTTTCTCATTTAGCAAAAGCTGGAACTGCAGAGTGGCCATATGCTAGCTCATAAACTCAGAGATTTCAAACAAATAAAACCCCACCCTGAAGCAGTGGAGGACACATAAATACAGCAGTAGGCAGATTCAGGTGGGAAGCCAGGAGGTCTGGGGCTGCAGGGGGAAGATGGACAGTAGCTGAGTAACTCACGCTGCATCCACACAACCTTATTTTGCAGGCGCTGTGTTAGTGGGAGTGAACCTTTTCCCATCAGGATTATCTACTAAAATTTAAAATGGGAAATGACTCCCTGGAGAATGGGAGGGAGGTGTAGATGCAAATTGAGTTAATGTGAACTTAAAGTCAGTCCAGTACAACATTAACCTGCCAGAATATACCAATTCTGTAATTTGTTACAGGAAAGATAAATGAGAACAATGAGATACTTAGGTCTTAGATACCTAGATCTAACTTTTTAAATTGTCAATTGATTCAGTAGCAGACAGGCAGCCATGGTTTGCTTCTACCTCCAGGTAGCCATATCTCTATCCTTTAGCCTATATTAACACATAAAAAAGACCTTATTCATTTGGATGATTATTATGAAAAGATGTCTGTGGATGAGGACCTCCGGACTGAGACTGCAGGCTTTGTTGCCTCAATACAATTCGCTTAAAGTTCTGTTCAAAGTGAACATTTACTTTAGAAATAGACACTGCGTACTTTTCTTTCATAACTATAGAAAGTATGCATATCTCTAATGAAATATGAAAGGTCCTATATCTTATTCATGAATGCTGAAAGTTGCTCAGCAGCAGTCTTCAAATACACCTCTGCAAGTATCTAACTCTACAATTTATGTGACAAGTAATGACATGCTAACATCTTTGAAAGTTAAGTATTTGTGTTAATTATTAAAGAGAGACATTTCAAGTGACAGACCGAATGAATATTCTCCAGAAACCCACCTATCTTCTGTTGACAAAAAAGAGAAGTACGGAAGCTCTGTGAAATATTTAACTATATAACTTCTAATTTAGTTCCTATGTACTGCCTCTTTAAATATATTGGACTCTGATGTCTGATGAAAGCAGATGTCATTCTTTAAACAGAATTTGTGGCATGTTGCAGAAGAGACTGTCTATAATAGCAGCCTGTGTTTTCTGTAGAGATTTACTTTTTTTGTGGCAGGTTTTTTTTTTTCCTAATGCTTTTCTATTGCTGAAATGGACTGACTGGGTTCTGCTGAAGTGGTGATGTGTAGAAATTAAATCAGTAGAAAATCAACATCAAGATTTTTATAGATGGTCTCATGCTTGTGCTTTGGGTTTACTCTGATTTTTGGAGAGAAGCAGCCGCCTGTCACCCAGCACTATGGGGACAGGCACCTTCTTGAGAGATCCTGGGAAGAAGGAGGGCACAACAAAGTTGTTTCAGTCGGAACTTTATTTCTCCTCGACTCTCTGCAGATCGGGCCTTTTCACTACATCAGCCATTGCTCAAAGTACCCTACAGGAGTGCTAGCTCGCTCAGTCCTGGGAGGAAGCAGCCGAGGGCAGAGGCGCCCCCAGGCCTCTGGGGATCATGGGCCTGCCTTCCTGCTGCTGCTCCGGCCCGGGCCTGCAGCTGCTGGTATGTACAGGCAGGGCCCTGCCTGCTGTTACGGGTCCCTGTTCCGCCACGTGGGTCACCCTGATCGGCTGGTGCCTGGGACGCCTGGAAAGGAGAAGTAGGTGCGTGACCAGCTTGTTTGCGGCTAATTGCTGTTTGCCTCACAAGATGGTGTGTTACCAGGGGGAGGAGTAGGGGGCACCGGTCACACTGCCTGACCAGAGCTTTTACCTCAGCCATCACCTTGAGCTGACTGAATTTGTCAGTGCTCAGCGTTATTGTGTGTAATGGCCGACCCCTCCATGAGTATAGCTCATTGTGGCTGGGGGATCTGTGCATACGGTACCAACTGGTACTGCATTTACTTCATGTAGTTGCTGTACTATGCTGGTAACAAATCTATTTTTCACAGTTACTGGTTAAACGCTGTTCTTGAATGATATTTTACTACTGCCATTATTGTTAGTCAGTGTTTTTTTGTGCTATATATATAAATATTGATGCCATTTGGGCTCTTGTTTCAGCCAGTCTGCTGGTGGGTAGAACAATGTACCCCCCACAGGGGCAGTACTCATGGAAAAACAGAATTGAACAGATCTCTTTAAGATTCTTCTTTTCAAATTTTAATCAATTTGTGTAACTATAAAGGAAGAAGATTTTGTTTCAAAGGTCTTATCAGCCGGTATTAAAATTCTTTAGAAATAATTGTATGCACTACTATACTGTTTAAGTTTCATACCTTTCATATTCCAGCAGGCTTATTCATGCCGCAATATTCCCAGAAATAATAAAAAGTCATAGTAGGGAGATCTTATACGGCAAAAATTCAAACTCTTACAGCTAATTTTTTCTAACTTGTTTGAAATTCTCCTCTCTTACAAACTGACATGTACTACCCAACATGCTCTGTAGCATCTTTCATGTCATCCTGGTACATGTCAAAGAAAAAGTAATGTCTTTCAGGGAAGAAGACATCCACTGGACATGAGAACTCTTTCAGGTTTTTGTAGGAATACAGTAATCTTGGGAACACATTCTTCATGAAGATGCCATAGGGAATGTGATTTTCAAACAACTTTTTTCTGCTTCAGTGCTTTGAGTGAGTTTGTTACCCTAATCTGATTTGTCATGTGCTCGTTGTAGCTGTAAGCTTGATTCTGAACAATGTGCGATCTCATTGTGTAAACATTAAGGCAATGTCAAGTAATTTTCTGCTTTAATTTAAAAAAAAAAAATTCTTTTATCTGCTGCCTTATGTTTAGTGGTAAACAATTTAATCATCAACACTACTCACAAAATAGGTATACATGTGGCAATAAATTAGATTCTATATAATACGTATGGAAAGTAGATTGAAGGATGACAACATACAAAATTTGCCTGAATATATACTTTGCCTTTTCCATTTAACCAGTAGTTTTCATTGCTTAATGTGTGAGACTGTTCTACCAAATTTCACATTTGACTTCGCTGTCAGTTTTTTTCCTGAATATTAGAATCAAATAAATATTTTTAATTGTCCAAGGAGCTAATCACCCATCTGTTATATACACCAACTAATGGAAGCGACAGCATTTGTGTAGCGCTTCTCCATAAAAGCAACGTGATAATTTGACTTCATATCATGTTTTGGATTTTCCAAGGAGCTGAAGCAAGGTCTCTTCATACTTCTTTCTTGAAAAGAAGTCTGTATTTCTACATCCTTAAATAGAATTGCTATGTGTTTGACTGTAACGCACTTGTTTAGTCATTGCCTCTCTTTAACAAAGTGAGCAAACCCAGATGTTTGGTCTCCTGGGGGATACAGTGGTGGATAAGTTTATTGTATGTGTATACATACATGCAGTTAAGCATACAAAATGTGTTTGTAACTTCCCTAGCAAAAGCCATCAGAAAACACTGATAATTTTTGTAGAACTGTGAGGCAGTGTTATCTTTCTGATAGCTGGCATTATGATACTGATTTATAGATGTCTAGAAAAAACTGATGGCATGTGATTTAGAGATATTTAAATATTAGGATCTATGTTGGCTGAAGTACCATGCAGAAGTGGAATATAACCTGGTTCCTGTTGAACCAGAGCAATTTTAGTAGATGGAAGAGATTTATTATGGTCATAGAAATCTGTTTTTAAGTGTTTAAGTGTTTTTAAGTGTTTAAGGTTATGCTTTTCATTTATTTCAGTGAAAATAAGGTTTCCCAAAGGAGTTAGGCTGACACCCCAGGAGAATGAAATACTGTATTTTCTCAGCCATGAGCATAGACAGTGCCAGAAAAAAACTTCTCCACACCAATTTTTACCTTTAGAAGAGGACGCATTTGCTATCTCAACTGAGAGCTCTGGTTAAAGCTCTGCTTCACAGCAGCGTGAGAAGTGCTGCACAGTGTGTGCACTTGGACTCTTTTAGGAATTTAAGCATCTAGGTAAGCCTTTATGTACTTGTAATGTCATTCAGGTTGGAAGGGACTCCAGATTTCTTTGACATCCTCAAATCCCACACTTGTCAGTCCTAAAACATAAAGTTTTAAAATGCCTAGGCATCCCATTAATACTGCCTTTTAGTGGAGTCTCACGTGGGATGTTCCTTATCTGTCTAATGGACTTTATCAGGACATCCCTACCAAATTAGACTTTGTATAAAATACAGTGAGAGATGAGAAAATTCACTAGCTGGAGGGCTGATTCCTTGTATTTAGTAGCCCCGTTACTAAACAGTTCAAGTTCACCTATGTGATTTTTACTTTCCATTAATTTTGTGTCTTTAGCATTTATTGTTAACATATGCCCTTCTTTTGTGACAAGGTCATTACTAAAAATAATAAGATGTTTACTTGGAGATATTCAGAAGGATTCATCTAACTTGGTAATTCAGCAAAACCCACTGGTGTGTATTTAGTAGCCCCGTTACTAAACAGTTCAAGTTCACCTATGTGATTTTTACTTTCCATTAATTTTGTGTCTTTAGCATTTATTGTTAACATATGCCCTTCTTTTGTGACAAGGTCATTACTAAAAATAATAAGATGTTTACTTGGAGATATTCAGAAGGATTCATCTAACTTGGTAATTCAGCAAAACCCACTGGTGTTTTCTCACTAATTTTTCCTTATAATAAAAAAACCCCTTCTAATATTTTCAGTATAATTAATATCAGTCTCAATTATTCCATATCTAGTGAGTTACTGAAATCCAAACAAAAGGATTATTCTTTTCTTTACTTACAGAAGAGCTGTTCTATAGCTTTGTTTTAAATTGTAAAAAAGCTAGTCAGTGCTGTGTTGGGTTTCAATAAGGAATGAAGCTACAATTGTCTGTGAATAGCTGATCTATCAATTTAAATATATTTGGCCATTAATTAAGTCTCCTTTTTGCATACAAATAGATTTCTCTCCAGGGAATTAATTACAGAACAAATTTCAAGCTAATCTATCTTTGCAGTTCAATATAATACTACTCTATAAAACCCACTTTCAAAATGAAGCTGCTTGCCATTTAATGAACTGCTATCAAATTTTTTTAAACAATTTGGCATTATAAAGTTAAACAAAACCTAGAATCAGACTACCATACTCTTAAATATACCAGTGCAATGCAATGACACTGGTTGATGTGATTGCATAGGGATTTTAGAGAAGAACAGTTGATGGAATCAGAGATGACTGCATGTTTTTTAACTGGCATACTGAAATTTGGATTCAATTTGGACTTCTTTTTTATTGAACATCTAGTAATTTTTCCATGGAAACAGAGATTAAGGTGTATGCTCACAAATATTTATTTTATTCTACCATATTCATTTTTAAAAAAAATAAACCATCCTGATAATCCTTCTACTTAAACTGATTGTGATTATTTCTCTCAAGACTTGAATATCCTTTCTATCAGGAATACCTTGTCTCCTGGAATGAATACGTTCTGCATCTTTGATCCTGCAAACCCTTATCCATGCACTTATATTTAGTAATGTCAGTAATAGTTAGCCCTGTTGAGACTTTACTGCTATGAGTCATCCAACTTTCTTTAAAATTAAAGACATGCAGAACTGTTTGGATGTCCCAGATTGATACCAAAAACTCCTCAGTCTCGTCAACAACCTCATTTATGCTCTGAAAAAAAAAAAAGAAGAATTGAGTGTGTATTTTTTATTTATTTCGAAATACCATTAAGGTCTGGGACTAAAAGCAATGATGTTGTCTAATAGCTTTTAAAACTATTGGTCTGGAGAAAACACAACTGAAGAATGCAGTGGAGGTACTCACTGGTGCAAAATCCTCCGAAGCTGAAGCGTAGGAACTCCCCAGTGCCACCAGCCATTCCCACGTTCTCCACTGCACAAGCCCAAAGGACAAGGATAGCGTCAGAGCTTTTGTTCTGGATAGATGACAAAATGCAACATTCAGTGTATCTGCAGTCTCTTTTTTCATGTTTTGGATATAGCTGGCCTCATTTTGAAAACCTTCATTTTTTTTGTTCCCATTTGATTCATTTTTGCTGTAAGTGTTGACCTTTAGGCAACTTTATTAAGTGGAATCATTTTTTATTTGATCCTGCTTTTTAACAGCTTTCTGGTTTACCTGCATTTTCCTCCCCAGGAAGGGTTAAGTAGAGGTGACCTCAATCACATTTTCCTTATTCGCCACTTCACTATGTTCTGGCATATCTTTTCTGTAAGTTCAGAGTTACTATATCTGAGCTCGTATTTTCACTTCTTCTCCAAGGGAAAATTTATCATTGCTGATCTCATTTAGTTTATGTAATAACACAAGATCTGTTCTTACTCAGCTCTTACATTTTCATCTCTGTAGCTTTCCAAACTTCAGTAAGCCCACGTCCTCGGTCACTATCATAATCACTTCTAGAACAATGTGACTAACAAAAGGATTTGTTTGTAAATGCATTGTTAACACTGTACTGCAGCACAGTTCATGGCAGTTCAGCACACACAGTCTTTTGTGACAAGCTTCTTTTATGTGGTGGTTCGTGGAGTTATGGCTATTCATCATCATTGTTATTTATTAAATTAAATGAGTAAGTAATGGCTGCATAGTAATGCTCAGTTTGCTTTAGCTGTGTTGGCTGGCACTGAATTTGAAAGCTTCATGGTTAGGAAGCATAGAAAGACATTGTTTCAACAGCTAAAAAGTTTCAGATTTGTTTCTTGTACCTTTAGGGCAGTTCTCTCTTTCCTATCTGTTCAAAAGATAAGAAAAGATATCCTGCACTTATTTATACTGTGGGGCAAAGCCACCTCAAGCCTCCTTCATGGTAAAACCAAAGGGGTCAGCGTACACTCTGCATTTACCTTGGGACAGGATATTTTAAGCACCTTGAGGTAAAAGTGAAAGCAAACAACAACAAAAATCTATACCTTTTTTAGCCTTGAAGAGAGACAGGCTCATAGACTATCAGGAATCGGAGAGCTGTAATAAACCCGAGACTTTTATTAGTTATCAAGAGAAGTGAAAAGGTTGAGAGGACAGAGCAGGAGACGATGCCCTGGTCAGAGAAAAACAGCTTTTCTTTGGGACATTTTTTGGTGTGTTGTGGTCCCAGGAAAATGTGTAAAAGCATCTAAAATGTGAAACAGAAAATACTATTAAAAATATGGGTACGTATGATTAAATACATATACACACACATGTTTATTTGCCCGAAGGGGATATGAATGGAGAGAAAACTGCTTGACTGCTGGTCACCAAATGTAAACAGTGAAAACTAGTTTTTGGCCTTTGCAGACACAGGAGGAATACGCAACTGCAGCAAAGCATCTAAGTTAATATGCTACAGCTTTCCTAAATACCCTGATTTGTTCTTTGAGTTTTTGGCTATTGAATGGGCTTGAAAAATATATAGCTGTAACCACTGAAAACTGTATGAAAAGGTCTTCTTGCAAACAAGGACAATGAAAAGTTAAAATGGTGAGAGGAGAGAATGAGATGGACAGCTGTTATCAAACATGTCTCTGCTTTGACACCCATAGACACGATTTTCTTCAGCAGTTTGAGAAATTTATTTTCTTTTCTCTTTTTCCTTCTTTCATGTAAATGTTGGGCTGGTTTTGTTGTGCTGCAGGAGGAAGGAATGAAGCAGCTTCTCGCTGGCAAACAGCTTGAAAGCTGTTAAACAGAGAAGCCCAGCAGAGAGGAGAGGGATGTAGTGACATTCGCAGTATAGCAACTGGCAAATAATGTGCATCAGCTGATCAGAGCTCAGAGCTGGTACCATGGCATCTGTGTTTAACAAATAAACTGATTAGGTAAGTTGAAAAATGAAACAAAAAACAATAAACCTAAAGGACATTTCCTAACCAGAATGTGAACTGCTGGCAGATGTCAGTTACTGTAGGTGCAGACCAGCCTATCTGGGGAACTACTGTCTCAGTATGATTTGAAATGAAATTGTATTTGCATTTTTAAATAGAATAATGAATATGTACATTTCCAAAAATATGAAAATTACCTCCTAATGCATAATTGGGTAGTCTAAATGAAACTAATAATTTAACGGAAAGTGCAACTTTAACTAGGGCTTTTTTAAATTACGTATTACAGGAAAAATTCTGACAATATACATTGTGTATGAGAGTTTTGGCTGCTATTATGATGAGTCTTGAGTGTGGTTTTCTGTTGAAAAGGAGCTTCTGTTTCTTCTCTAGATGACAGCCTTCTAGAAGAAATGAATTAGATGGGGTGCAGACCGATCATTGCATATAGTAGAGATTTGCATTTATACCACTTTAATTTACAAGTTTCATATTGTTATGAAATTTAGATGTCCCATTCACAAGATAGAGTACATGTCAAAAATGCATTGAGCTATCTTTTCATATTATGCTGTTCATACTCTGATATAAGAAAAAAAGCTACTGTTTAATGTAATGCCACCACTTTGTACTTAATGGCTGTATATCTGTATTCAAATCATGCAAGGATTATTTGTTTTCTAAGGCCTGCTTCTATTTAAGCAGGCTGTCAGAAATTTTACTGAATATCTAAATACCAAAATAGTTAGAAAATGTGTGCATGCAGCCACCGACTCCAACTTAGCCAAATTTATGAAGTTTTGATTATAATCGATGCAGTTTAATCAGAATAGCCATATCTGAATTTGTCCTTGATATTCAAGAGCAATTTTGGCCGAAAGAGTTGATATAGGTAGAGTGTCAGACATGGATAGAAAGAACAACATGCTTTTAATCTGTTTGTTTTGAAAGCAGCAAAGTAAAAATTCCATAATTTCTTTATACAGGAAAAATGAGAGATCCCTAGGAGTGCTTATGTCTCAAAAAGCTCAAAATGGGCATTGTAAAAATAAAATAGCAAACACACTTAACACTAGCTTTTTCCCAAGTGACACTTTTTTGTGTCTGTATTTCATCTATTTAAAAAACCTCTTTGATTTTCCACTCTCTCACATTGGAGGAACGGCAATCATTAATGATATATCAGAAAGTTGCAAAATTTTCATATAGTTTTTAGACCTGAAGGATAATGGATGTTTCAAGAAACAATACTAAAAGCTACTTGAAAGAAAGAATTAAAAATAAATAAAAGAAAAAAGACGAGAGAAGGAACCTCCCCTGTGAATTTATGTCCTTTTGATTTATCTGGATGGAAAAACTGAGTTCTTGTAACAGGAGTGAAAAGGACTTTGAATGACTTCTGAGTTAACCTCAGGATATTCTGAATTTCCAGTGGCGAGTATATGGGAGGGAACATAAGAACTTGTTGACTGTTAAAAATAATCTTCTGCTTTTTCTTTTAGTAATGGCTGGTCTTCATTGTATTTTATCTCTTTGCTGTTTTCATCAATACATGCAAGATTCAATTATTCCCAGGAAGAAATTATACTGTAATAGTTTGGGGCTTAAGTATCTTAAAGATATTTATACAATAAATGACTGATTGAGGCATTTGTAGGATTTAGTAAAGCACCTGTGCAGATTAGGTACATAACTGCTATAGTTTAATGTCCTCAGAGCTACAGCTGATAAGTAATAACATTTCCTTCAGCCATCCCTAAACATGCATACAGCTGATAGGTTCCAAGCTATTACCTCTGTAAGGAATTTCTTGCTTTGTCATTTTAAGTTTGCTGCTTAGCCTCCTACACAATTGTCCTGGTTTCGGCAGGGATAGAGTTAATGATTGCTTTAAAGCCTTGTGCAGTTACAATGTCTAAATGGGTGACTGTGGCCTGGTCGGAGGTTTTCTGTACCTGGCAGTACAGCGTTTTGAAGTAGCGACTACTCCCAAGCAGAACGTTTTTGTGAGCCTTAAATATCTTCCCCTCCACTATAATGCAGACATCAACTAGCTACTGGACCAACTATGGGAAGAATATCACCAAGAAATGGAGAACGTTAAACCACGACAACAATGAAATTTGGTACTGTCTTGTTGACTCTGCATTAATTGGTATTGGTTGGCTCATTCGGAGGCAGACCAGCAGTGCATGTGTGATATTTTCTAGATACAAAGACCATTTCTCACCTCCCTCATTTACTTTTGGTGGCAGGAATACAGGCTGCGTATGGCTATCAGTGTGCTTGGAGAAACCCCCTACCTTTCTGCCCTTTTTCAATACTTTTAAAAAAGAATCATTTTATTATGATAAGGGAAATGACATTTCCACCAGCCCTTTCTAAGCAGATGCCCTGCAGGGAGCTTCAGGACACTTGATCTAGAGTTCGTTAATTTGTGCTGTCTTTTGCCTCTTCTTTGACCACTTGCTCCTAATTTGATTGGACTCCAGTAGTGTCTTGGACCAAGCAAGGCGTTTTTTGTGACAGCTGCGTTGCTGCTCTCCCTTGACTCATTGTCCAAACAGTTGACTGCACTTTTGCTTCAGTACAAGCTATAAATGAACTAAAGTTCTTAGTATTTTACATCAATTGTATAATTTGTAATAATGACATATCTGAATGCTTTAATTCCTAAATCAAACCATGCTAATCAAGGTATGAGATACATTATGTCTTGCATGTTAAAAATGTTATATCTGCCCCACTCCTGAATTCTGGCATTTGGCAAATTAAACCTTAGAACCCGCAGACTTCTAATAGAGAGTCACTGATCCTTTTAACTTACTCTCTCCCATCATGACAGCTTTACCAAACATCTGACTTGCTAATCAGGGTAAAGGATTTTCTTTTCTTTGACTGAATCTTCTTTACTGCGTTTCTAGTCCTTACAGGTAAAATTCATCTCTTACACTGATGCACCTCTAGTATTGCATAAAGACTACAGAAGCCATAATTTGTGCAATTTCAGAATAATAGGCCTTTGTATGTTTAAATTGTGGCTTCAGTTTGCATACGGTGAGAACCCAAGGAGAACATTATTGTCCTCATCTCTGAAATACAGCTACAATATTTTAGTATTCATGTTGATGCTATTGATTAAATTTGAAGAGCCTGCAACCGCTTTGTACTACATTCAGAATTCCTTTCAAAGTATCAGAGAAATAGTTTATCATTCTCTCCTAGTTTTCATTAATTATTTGAAATCTTCTTCCCTTTCTCCACCCATATGTTAGATGCTTCTTGTTTCCTTCCAATGCTTCAAATTATTCAGACATAACAATTGAATGCCATTACGGTTCAGCTACAAGAATTTTACGTTAGCCAAAATATGAAAAACAGATTTATAGTAGTTTATATAAAGCCAGAGATTGTAAATTGTATTGACGTGTTGTGTTTAGGGAAATCTTTCACTACTGTCCATTTGCGCAATGTAAACTGATTCTTTTACTCACCTCTCATGAGAACATGTTCCATTCAGGGAAATACATTAAAGCTTAAATTATTCAGTGTACTTTGCTTTTAATGTTCTGAAATCAAATTTGAATATAGCAAATAAATCCCTTCTTATGTATAACAATGAAATAGATACGAGTATTTTGTCAACAGAAATTATACTTCATCTAGATTTTTCTGTTTGTTTAGCTTTTACTTTTCAAAGTAAAGTGGGACTTTCAGTTTTCATTGCATCTTATCTTCTGTTTAGGTGTGAGTCTTTAGCCTGAGCTTAGAAAGATATTGTGTCGCTGAAAGAGCAGTATGTTTTTCGTCCTTCCGTTTCTTCACAATATATGTTGGTATAAAGGCCTTGCTGATGGAAGAGAATGATACACAAGCTTTGTGGCCTATTCTTTATAGTGGACTCAACAACACTGTTCAAAGTAATAGGAAAAAAATGTGAAGGAAGCTATTAGACTAAAGATAGTTATTTCTTTGTTGTCTGAATAAGAAGTCAGATCGCTATATAGAAAAGAAGACTTCTGTGTTCTTTATGTAGAAACTCATTTACAATTTGGGCTATGTATGTAGATGTAAAGCTGACCTTTCTATGCTGATTAACTGTGTATGAGTAATCAAGGCTCCCTTTTTCTAGTACCCAGTCAGTATCTGAGTTCACCAGAAGTATTGTGTTACTGTAAACTGAAGGCTACTTACAAGAAAATACATAAAACAATTCCTGACCTTCAGGAAAGTATTTCTAGTGAAGGTTATAATTATTTGCTACTGCTAGTAGATTTGAGGTAATACCTAGGGATAGGCATAACAATTTGAGGGTCAATCCTGCTAGAGCATACACGAATACAATTATAAAAGTTTCTTCTCTAAAGACCTAAAATATTATAGAAATTATACAAAATAAGTATCATCCACATGAGCTAAAACTCTTTGTAATAGCATCACATCTGTGATTTTTTTTTTCAATAAAAATTGACTGGTTTTACAGGAGAATGTGCTACAGAGCGTCTGCTCTCACTTGGCAAGGATGATGGCTAAAAGGCAGGGCAGAGTGAGGAGTGACACCTCACGTGCTCCTGGACCAGCCTGAGATGATCACGCTGTGGCTTTGGACCTCAACCTTCAGCTGTAGATTTAAAGAGGTTTCCATAGGCAGTTCTAGCCTTTATGGAAATAGGTCACTTTTTGAAAAAAACAATGTGATAGATAATCTTTTTTTTTTCCTTGCAGACTTATGAGCAGGAGATATTTGAGTCTTAGTCCCTGTATTAGCAAAGCCTCGACAGGGAGCTGTGGCATGGGAAGTGGCGGTTATTTATGTCCTGCCTGTAGTATGCCACAGCAGCTAATTTTAGTGAAGAATTTTTGGAGTTACCACTACAGATGCGTTTATTTCACGGGCAGAAGTATTGGGATTCCTGAGGTGAGGGTGTTGGAGATTGGAGTGCTCTGCATGTTGCTGCCATGTTGCAGAATTTGCTGTAATGACTGCCAATTGCTTTATTGCCTTGTTTTTCCTCCTTTCTCTGTTCTTTCATCTAAACAAAATTTGCTGCCCTTGAGTTTCAAAAATTGGTATTTTCCTGTCTAGATTTAACTTTCTCTGCAGAGAAGAGATGACACTACTGACTCATGTGGTACCTGTGTTAAACAGTTTGATGTATTTACCTTCATTTATTTGAGCCTCTTACTGTCAGTTTTTATCCTTCTCTGACCTTCTGAGAGTTTATGCATGGTTTCAAAGCTAATAATATCTGCTAAAACAGGCATCTGCTAGAAATCATATGCTGTGCTACAAATCACTCTAGAACAGGTTTGAATTCAGCTGGAAAATTGAGGAAACTGTTAACTTTATGCAGCCTATTAACTGTCTTCCTATAAGAATAAAGAATATGTTGATTTTATAGGACTGGTTAATGATCACCTTGAAAGAACAGCTCAAGGACAGGAAGACACTTAAAATACACACTGATGGCAACAGGCTTCTCTTTTTCTGATGCTTAGATTTTTTCATTTCTAAAACCTAGAGAAAGTATCAGATCAAAACATTTAAATTAAGAATTGTCAGGGAGAACGAGCTACTGCAATTACATGGGGAATCTAAAAATTGTATATGCTGATTTTAGGTACAGAAGACTTTAGAACTCTGCAGAGCTGAACTGCCTAGCGATCTAGACCTTTTTCTTGCAAGCTAGCTCCATATTTTCTTCAGTTTAAGAAACAGAGGGAAAGAAGAAACACTTTTAAGACACTGATCATGTTTATGAGGATGAATAAAACATGTAGATACAGGCTGTCTTTGTAATCAAGTCTTCGCACTACATTTGGATATAAAATTCTGATGAAGAGGGTCTTCCCCTCTGGCTTTTCTGTGCTGTGGGAGCAGGAAAAATAATTATCTTTTGTGGAGAAGTATGTGCAAATTACAAGAGCAGAATAAAAATATTACTGCAGGGAACTGTGGGTCAACAGAGGACAGGATTTGAAGAACTTAGTAGATTCTGCTTCTGAAGAAATGGAAATGTGTTTCTGTAAATACTTCTGCTCTGAGGGTCTTGTAGATGGAGGATTTGTTTGCATTTAGGAAGAGTAGTTTTGTTCTGCCTTTCTGAAGATATGACCCTCTGTGATTAACATGTAAAATTTCCCTAAAATAGTGTTTGGGGACAGCATTTGTTAAAGCCCAATTTACAAATTTTGCAAGTCATGGGCATTTGCCTCACTTTACTTACACAGTGAGCTTTACTTACTGTGACCTTGTTTGCATTAAGAAAAAATGTCAATATTTGAGCCCTAGTCCTAAAGAGTTCACAAGTCCTGTTCGCAGGGGCCACACACCTAGTCTTGCTGGGATGCCCCAGATGTGCTTCCAGCTCTTCTGAGCAACCAGCACCAGTTGTGTGTGGAAGGGGTGGGGCAGTAAACCAGTGAGCAGCAAGGAAACCCTGGTGGCTGGCAGGTGGGTCTTCTACATTGGTGCATGAGGTCTCCTCTTCACCATTTTCGTAGCTTTGGGCCTGCTGAGGATCACCTCCCTGGTTCATCCCAGGTGAGCCCTTCCTGCCACAGCAGGAAACTCTTCATGGAGGGAGTGCTCCATTGCATTCTCATTTGGACACAACAGGTAGTAGATCAGGGTGGTAATTAGATCACAAAATGTGAACATGTCCTTAATAAATTGCATGCGCTGTGTGCGAGGCTTGCTTGATCTGATAGGAAAACTGCAGAATCCTTTGTGTAGGATTGTATTTCATATTACTTACCACATATCAGTTTGAAGATACCATAACTTTTGGTTCATGGCGGATCTGTGTTTGGAGTCTTTGCAGGATGGATATAAAGGTGGAGAACTATAATGGCTCTGCTGCAAAGTCAGTGTAGTGTGGTAGAGGTTTCACTCTGCTTTGCAGTCCATTTAAAAATCTTTGGTAACATCTTTGGGCTGTGATTTCTATAATAAGTGTTTATTACATTTAAGAATATTTATGCGGTATGAGAGATGTGAGAAGAAGCAAACTGTTAAAAATATTTCAAGATTGAGTATATATAAAACAGGGAATGTTTCACTTGATACATGTTGTTTGAATTTGCAATTGATCAGAAGTTTAAACTGTTACAGTGATTAGTGTGCCTCTGGTTCCTTATTATAATAAAATCCATGAAAATAGATAAGTAAAGTGGTACTGGCAGATTAAAACAATCAGAGCTCCCATTCTGGTCACTAAATATCAAGCAGAGGTTCTTCTCGAATCACAGCCTGTTTTCTACAGCTGCCTTTTCATTCTTTTTATTTTTTTAAAGCAATGTATTCCTTTTCTTTTTTTTTTTGTTAGTCTCTAGATTACAGCTAATAAAACTCAGAAATGATTGCCTGTTTCCCCTTGCTTTAACTTAGTTAAATGATTATCTTAAGAAAAACGTTGTACAATGTTTCATGTCCCTTCCTGGATCTGAGGTAAGAACTTGTTCTGCTTTGCAAAAGTATAAATCCAGAATAATTAATATACTTCCATTTAGCTAAATTAATCCAGGTTTATAGTCGGGTGGAAAAGTCTGGCTCGCTCTGTTGCTGGTAGTGTCAGAGTTGTCAGAAGAAAATGAGTGGAAGGAAATCTGGTGTAGGAATGGAGTGTTTGAGGTTTGGGGTTAGAATAGCAAACCCCTAGGAAGCGTGTAATAACAATAGTTACCTTTGTCTGGAGTAAAAAAAGTACTTGAGATAAACACATTGGGTTTAGTTCCATGCACGCAAATGTTTTGTGTTGAGACTGAAGAACATAATTGATGGTTGGACTCGATGATCTTAGAGGTCTTTTCCAACCTTAATGATTCTATGATTCTTACAGGATTTATGGCTGTATCTATAAAGCAGTACCTTTCAGCAAGGATTGAGAAAGCAACTTAAACTTTCTTTTTTTCCTGGGGGAAGGAAAGCATTTTGTATGGAATGGATTTTATTCTCTTTACCACTGGTGTTAAATCCACTGTATATTCAGTATATGATTCTGCACTTATTTTCTTTGTCATGTAAAGCCTACTTGCATGTATGTGTTTCTGGAGGAAAGGGAACTTTATACAGCTACAATTTGTTTTCTCATAAATGTTCCTTTCTCTGGCTCTGGATTTAATGGTGTTTTTCTTCCTGTGCTTTATTTATTTATTTATGTGAAGCTCACAGCTTTTTTCTCAGTCAAATAGGTTTTCAAATGAGATTTCTCTAAGCTGCTATTTTCTCTCTGCCATTACTTTTCCTAATGACGAGTGCCCCCCCCCCCCCCCCCCCCAAACCCAGGTTCAACACATTCTCTATTTCCCAGTAAAATACCCTCTCAGAACAAAGAGGATCTGAATCAGGACTCCAGAGCTCTTCCTTTGGAGGTTAAGAGTCAGAAGCAGAGTTTATTCCCTGGCCTTTTGTAAAGATTTACATTTCTTCATTAGACTGAGCAGATCTTCCAAATCTAAACAGTGTTCCTCTGGCTGTGCTTGCACCGTGCCTGATGAAGCGCTTCTGAGATCTGGCACAACCCATTCAAAAGCTCCTTGCAGAGGGACCCTGTGAATCCCACCCAGCCTTGTGGCTGGGGACATACAAGATCTCTCTGGTAGGAACTCAGTGACTCTGCAGAATAGGGGCCCCTTGGGCAATAGTTTGCTGGCAACTGAAAACTCGTTCTCAGCTGAGGGTGTTTGATGCATTCGGTGCTCAAAGCACTTGTCATATCCCAAACTGCCCCCTTGGGAAACATCTTACAGGGTTGCCCCAAAACTATTCCGGAGCACCCTTTTACAGGATGGCCCTTGGTGTGTTAGGTAGGAAAAAATACAAAGGTAATGTGAAAACAGGTTTAAACTGATATTGTTTTGCAATGTCAGGGCTTGTATTTGTCACCCTCTTGTCAGAAAAGGGGCTGTGGGGAGAAGGGTCAGGTTTCCCTTGTCTTCACTTCTACATATCTCAAACTCCCTCAAACTCAGCACCTTCTGTGGATGTATTTAACAAGGGAGAGGTTTGCTGGCCAGGTCTCCCCAGCACCGGGAAACTGGAATAAAGAGAATATGGTTGCAAAATCGGGAAAACATACCAGGAGTGTAAAGGTGCATAACATTAAATTACAGGGCATTTTGTATTCCTGTGGATTTCTTTAAGCAAAATAAACAGGTCCAGTACTGTTTTGATGCAGCTGTGTTGCTGCTTTCAGGGCTGGGCTCGCTTTGGGAATTCGTGCCGAATTTGCTATTCTTCAGTGTAGGAATGGCCCATCTTAGATCTGCATTTTTTAACATGTCAGAGGCTTACAGGATGAAATTTTGTATCTGTTTTATCTCATGTACTCAATCAACTGCAGGGTGTCCCATACAGGACATAATAGCTTTTTCTCTTTTTTTTTTTTTATGGGATTTTGATGTGAATGAAAGCAAGATGCCACTTTGGCTGAAGCAGCCACAGAGTTAATAGGATTCACATGAGTTTCCAGATTCATCTCCAAAGTTGTATACACCGAGCTGTGAAGTAGGCTCCTATCTGTTCATGTTTGCTGCACACAGTTGAAATTAGGCCGAGTGTTAATAGTGCCGGCAAGAGGCACGTTGCTACAGCCTGTCCTGCTTGGGCTCTCCCACCTGATCCAGTCCATTAGGGTGATGTATTAGAGTGATGGGATCAGGCTCTCTTTCTTCTGATACAGACTTTCTTAAGAAAGGCTTTTTGACAGGTGGTAGAGCTGAGGCAAAAACATTTCTAGTCCATGAGAAATGTCAGTAATTTTGGTATTTGCCCCATTTGGTATATGCCCAGACTCAGGGCAAGAAGTTGAAAAATCAAGAAATTTTAAAGACACTGATTACATTCCAAGTTTATCCAATTCTGTTAAAATGTTTGATTGAAATAAAATATTTTGACATTCCTACAGTAGAAATATTTCATTTTATTCAACTTACTCAAAGTGCTTCATTGCATGAGAGCTTTCACCAGTTTTGAGCCCTGTGTTTAGGGGAAAACATCAACCCACTCAAATTCTAGTGATAACTTGGAACGCTGGGTATCTAAAAATACCCTTTTGGTACATGGGCAATAACACGTTTCTCTCTTAGCTTTTTAGCAGAGGAATTGTGCAATTCTGCCTCAAGAGTAGAGATGGCCGGGAGGCTGTAGGGTGCCAGAGAGCTCAAGCAGGAGACAGAGGTAGAGCTCAAGTGGGAAACTGAGGTACTTTAATGCTGATTTAAAATTTAAAAATAAAAAAAAAAAAAATAAAGCCCTGTGAGGGCTTTATTCTGATAATGACAGATATTTGTTGCTGTAGTTGTATGAAAATTTTGTTTTACTGCAAACATTCTAGGAAGCGGTGCTGATGACTGCTTGCTCGTGGCCTCCTTGCAGACTTTTACCAGAAGCTGTTAACTGCAGGTGCGCTGAGACCCTCTGTCCACCTGCCACTCAAGTAAGATTTGATATTGCAGCATTATGAAAGTTTTTACTGCACATGCTCTAAAACATGTTGGCACTTCTTTACTTGTGCTTAGTACTGGCTTTTGGTGGAAACTGGATCAGAAAGATTATTGTTGTAATGTGTCTGAGAGTGCCAGCAATGCTGAATGCTGCTGTTAAACGCAGCTCCATTTTCTTTGTTTCAGTCTGTTGGCAGTGACTCTGTCAGCTGATTGTGTTCAGCATTGTTCCTCCTGTTTCTCAGGGTACATTTATGCTTTTTAATTTTTTTCCTGTACTTTTTTTTTTGTCCTGTGCAACAACTGTTTAAGCAGCAAGTTTCTCTTGGTAGGGAGGTAGGGAGCTGGGTACTAACCATGTAAAAGCAGAGTCATTGCCATTTACAGTCGTAGCAAAGCATCCCCTGAGCATTGTGGGGACGAGGGAGGGTGCTGATGGGAACTAATATGATAGTTGTTTAATGAAATAACAGCAAATGAGGGATGAGGAGATACAGCTGGTAAATGGATCTAAATCATAAGAGATATGGATGCCAGCGGGGTAGGACAGCCCATGACACTAATTTACCAGTGGTTGCCACTGGTGTGTATATACCATGTATTTATGGTT
This sequence comes from Aptenodytes forsteri, assembly GCF_000699145.1. NCBI lineage: Eukaryota > Metazoa > Chordata > Aves > Sphenisciformes > Spheniscidae > Aptenodytes > Aptenodytes forsteri. The sequence continues at coordinate 503,990 of NW_008794154.1, read as the reverse complement.
GCTGTGCATGAGAGCTATTGTCCCCCAGTGCAGGAGAGTGGCAGCTCTATGGGTGTGAGAATTACTGCTTCTAGAAGACGCTGCCATCCAGGAGTGTGAAAAATTACTCAATGGGATTAAGGACAGCCCAGCAGCTTTTATCTGGCTTTAGTGTTATTGCTGAAGTGAGGTTTTTCTTCTTTTGTTTAATTCTTAACAGCAAGTTTGATTCAGCAGTGGGCTTTAGATGTATTCGCTGTGGTGTTTTGTGATTGCATTTTGTTTTTATCTTGATTACCGCGTGCCCCCAGAGTAATTTTTGTATCTTGTTGCTTCCAGTCCTGCCTCTGTTGTGGATTGGAAAGTTTCTTTTTATCTATTTCTTTTTTTAAAGAGAGAGCAATAAAGTTGGAAAAATATTAGCTATGAGAGGAACCTGACTGAGGGGCATTGATGCCTTACTGCCCTGCTTTCCCCATCTCTAGCACTGTTGCCCTCTATGGGAGGAATTTTGTCTTATGATGGTTTGCTCAGTTAAGAAAAGGTAAGCCTTGGACTTAGATCCAGTTCCCCATTTTCTCACAGATTTCCCGTTTGATTTTGAGCTGAACATCTGGGCTGTATCAATGAAAGTAAGACTCAAACTCCTCTGGGAAGCTTGGCCTTAGCATGACGTTCCTCAGTTCTCTGTTCTTTAAAAAGAAATAGCAATATTACCCCATTTCAAAGAGTGCTGTGAGAATAGATGCATGGAGAGATTTGAGATTCTCAGATACTACAGCAGTGTGAGCCATGCAGGAGAATAGAAAAGGCTTTTATATATTTGTCTCAGCTTGTGTCTTGTAACAGATTCCTAATAATTAGGTTTTCTATTCAGCTGTTTTTTGATAGGGTTCTAACCTGCCCATCATTCTTTTCTTTGTTAACAGACATTTTTTGGTTTTTTGCATGCCTTCTATGTCTTTCCTTTTGCCTTCCCTTCACTTATTAATTACCCATTTACACTGTCTTGTGCTGAAATCTACTGGGGAATTCTTTGGATTTTTTTAATATTTACCTACCAATAAATTGTTCTTCATTTAGTGATATGATCAATGTCAATTCTTTGATCAGCATATATTCTTTGATCATTCAGTATCTTACTACATTCAGGGGCATTTAGATTCTATTTAGCAAAATCAGTGTGCTAAGCTTCAGATTCCTATCACGATCCAGTTTTCTGATCCTGTTATCTCCTTGGATACTCTTCTGCTGGAATCTTCTACTATGATGATCGTTTATTATCTGTTTCTCTCTTGTTTGTTAACTGCCCTCTCTTTGACTTAAATATTTTCAAAAAACTTCAGTTGTACTAAAATTTTTCTCCATGAGAGGTCTAGTGTGATGAGACTATTCACTTAGTAGAGAGGAAGACACAGCTTCATCATAGTGGGGAGAGGACAGGAGAGCTCAAGCTCAAGTAAACCTGCAGCTTAAGTCATCTCATTAGTTTAAAATTGAAAGAGTTGAGGAAGCAGATGAAATAGTAGGACACAATGAAAGAATTGCTTGTGAAAGTATGAGCTGAGTTCAGCAGATATGCTATTTGGAACCATTCTTTTTTTCTCTTATCCCCGGTGGTGTACACTTAGAAGAACTTAAATTTTGCCTGTTCACAGGATTTGGATGTATCTTCAAAACCTCCAATAGGAAACACTTACAACCAATGCTTGGTTATAATTATAACCAAATCTTAAGATTTCTGTTCTTTGCCATCATTGGCAATACTACTGTCTCCACTGCTACAGTTTAACAACATAAACTTCCAGATTCTGTTCTCTCTCCCAGTGTCTCCCAAAGTCTGGTACACAGCAGGTTGCTGCTCCAAAGACTGTGGCTTCTCTTCCTGCATTACTTCAGCAACTCAATAAATAAGAGAGACGCCCTGAGTCCATCATAATCTCACTCTTTTGGCAATTACTGGTTTTGAAACTGCAGGCGACTTCAAAAATAGTCACCAATTTTTAATTCAAACCATCATCTTCCATTATCTTTTTGTTCAGTTTCTGCAGCTTTAAAACATCTCCATCTTGCTATAAACTCCTTTTTAAAAAGATACCATTTTAGTTACTGTTGAGAAGGAAGAAATCCTCAGGCTCAGTACCAAAACCTAATCCCTTCTTCACTGGCAAGCCTGCCTACTTATTGCCAGCTTGAATCACCTGCAGTCTTTGGGAAACAGCTGACCGCAACCAGCCCGGCCCGGGGTCCTTAGTCCTGCTCCAGCAATGCAGTAGGAAAAGGAAATGTGTTTCCTTGTAAAACCCAGTGGGTGAATGAGGTTTTGTCTAGACTGTCTTTACAGCCATTGTGTGTAGTAGGGGAGACTGGCAGTGTCCTGTGATGGGCAAAGCAGCAAGCTCAGAAGTCCTGTGGGTCTTCACACTCACTCTCTCTCTGTGAATAATGTAACATCATTGTGTTTTCCTTCATACATATAACAGCAGAAGAGCATCCCTTACAAAGCTGTAGGGGAAATTTGCTAACAGCTTTGCAGCCTTGAAAAAGAAAAAAAAAAAAAAATCAAGTGTATGATATTTGTAGAGATGAATTTTTCTTTGTTCAAATATATGACAACCCTTTCCAAATATTGTCTTTAGGTTACATGCTGTTCTTTTAAAACCCCGGGGGGTAAGGGGGTTTTTGCCTAGACTTTCTTACCAGCCATTGTGTGTAGTAGGGGAGACTGGCAGTGTCCTGTGATGGGCAAAGCAGCAAGCTCAGAAGTCCTGTGGGTCTTCACACTCACTCTCTCTCTGTGAATAATGTAACATCATTGTGTTTTCCTTCATACATATAACAGCAGAAGAGCATCCCTTACAAAGCTGTAGGGGAAATTTGCTAACAGCTTTGCAGCCTTGAAAAAGAAAAAAAAAAAAAAATCAAGTGTATGTCATATTTGTAGATGAATTTTTCTTTGTTCAAATATATGACAACCCTTTCCAAATATTGTCTTTAGGTTACATGCTGTTCCCAGTTCAATATTTCCATGTCTGTGAATTGGACCTCATATTTCTTTCTAGTTCATTTGCTGCTGTGGGCAATGAGATTGGTGCATTTTCTGATTTTTTTTTTTGTACTAAGTTTGTAATATGTTGTCCTTCTTCAGGTTCTTATTCTGACAATATGATATTTGTCCTTATGTTTCTAGAGTGTCCCAAATTGCTCATAGAGTCATACCGATATGATTTTGCTTTCTATTCTATTCCGTATTTATATCCTTCTTTAGGGCACTATTATTCATGCTCACAGGTTTTAGTGTTACATTTTTGCTGACAACTCCCAAATCTATTTTTCAGTACCTACTGACCCAGTGCTGGCTCTCCCTTTGCTATGTGATTGTCTTTATGACATTCCGGTTTGGAACGGTTGTCATCAAACTTTCTCAAGTTGAATGCAGGCACGAATGAATTGTAGCTCGAAGAGCTGTCTCAGTATTACTTTCTATCTATGTTTCTTATTTGCCATTGACTTTGATGGATGCATGCAAAGTCTTACATGCTTTACTGTAAGATCTGTAACTAATATAAATATATATATGATTATTACTATTTCATCATGGAGGTCTTAATAGCAATTAAGTGTTACAGTAGATGATGCATAATCATACATAACAGGGACTTACAATATAATTCTTATAATCAAATTAGTGAAGTTAGACAACTGGAATAGGTACAGTGGATAAGGATGCTGACCAGGCACCTGTCCTATTAACAACGTATGTCTGTTGTGAAGACCAGTTCAATATAAAACTTTAAATAATAGTATTCAGGAAACCTTTATGGACACATAAATTAAGTACCCAAAGTCACATGCCCAGCAGTTTATGTGAATGCCCACCTCCCCCTTGGCAGCTGTGAACCAAAAGAGAAATGGCATCTGCAGAGCCTTGCAGAAATACCTGTAAAACCAGGAGCTCTGAGAGGAAACATTTGACCTGCCATCAGAGAAAATCACAGACAGGCTAGTTCATATGGAATTGTATTTATGGAAATATGAAGCACTAGCCAATATGCTTAAGATGCATAACAGTTAGTGGAAACTTTGCAAAGTGTCATGAAAGATTGCCTAGAGCATGCAGGTCACTGGGATTTGACATTTTAGGGAGAGACAAGGTAGCTGGTTCTGTGTGACTTCATTCATAGTCATTTAGAAAGACAGAAAAGTTTCATGAATGTTACTTTTTAAAATACCTTGCTTTAAAAAACTCCACAGTTTTAGTTTGTAATGTTGAGGTGATTAAAATTAAGTTCTACTTTATGATTTCCTGTGTGGTTAAATCCTGAATAGACAATAGTTTTCTTTAACTTTTTAACTTTGCTTCAGTCTTTACCCTTATCTTCTCTTCTACTGATCTCACTCCTGTATCTCTCAAGCCTGTATTATTCGTGGAGAAACATAATTCCTTATCTCATCACACTCCTATTGAGAGACCTCTCTGCTGACGTCACTGAAAAGAAAAGATTGATCTAATGCTTATACCCTTTGCTTGCATAGTAATTTGCTCTATCTGGGGGTTCTCTTTGGTTTCCCAAGTCTGGGTTTTACATCTAACTCCTTTTGAAATGGAGCTGTTACATTCATATACTTCACTTGTCTGTTCTTTAGACGTGTACATTGTACTTCTGAACATCCAAGTCCAGGTTTCATTCAGGCTTTAAAATATTTAAACACAATTTTCAGAGCAGCTTCAAATCAATCCACTGTTGGAACACCAACATAGGCCCAATCCGGAAATTTTTATTATCCAAAGAATTATGCTTAAAATTAAGAACATCTTTGCCAGTGGTAAAAAGTTGAATGGCAAAGGGAGTTAGACTCGAGAGGTGAGAGGTTCAAGGTGATTTTACCCTGTTATTCTGAGGAGACCCGGAGGGCAGATGTTATGGCTTGCAAGAACTGGCCTTGTTATCCTCATCAAAACCTGGAGTGTTGACACGTGTAAGCAGATCACTGAAAGGTAGGGGGAAACCACTTAGTACCTGGAAAAAGTCTACAGAAGAGCTTTTCTCTCACCAATGCCAGTGAATATCATTGCTTTGGAGATGTTCCTACATGGACAGGGGGCCTCATTGGAAGGGGACCCAGATCACGGAGGGGTTCTCCCTCCTGTTGCAGCAACATATGGATTTGCAACAAGGAGGAGTTACTGAACATTCAGCCTTGTTGATGGCATTCACATACTTCTCACCTTCTTTGATTTTAATCTTTGGGTATATTTTCATTTACTTTTTGTCTTCTGACCTGTTTGTTTAATTTTTTGAATTTTCATTGAGTATTCCCTAATTAATTATTTTTTTTAGATACTATCTGTAGCTGCATGTTGTTTACAAGGAGGATGTTGAGTAAAGAACACTGGATGCCTTTTACCATCTTAACCTTCATTTCTTTTATGTTAGCTTGTATTTCTCTGGAGTTAGTTGTTTAATGAGATATCTTCAACCACACAAGAGTTCAGCTTTCATCATTTAAGACTGAACATTGATCACCCCTGCGAAGCCACAGTAAGCAAGCCAGTTCTGGTTGTGTTGAGTAGCTGTAGGAGTGGAAATCTCCCAAAATGGTAACAAAATATGCTGTTCTGTTCAACTTGGTATAAATTAATTTACTAGTGTACTTAACACTTTACTTTCTCTGAGATAAGTTATAGCCCCTCTGTCTTAACTTCTCATTAATTTACACTTTATAATTACCAAAAATTATAATAACACACCGAACATTTGGCTGCTGAGAATATTCTAAAATGAGTGCATGGTAATTGTTTGTAAGCCCATGGAATTTAATTAAATTGTGTTTAAAAGTCTTAGAAACTGATGACTGAAAATCAACTAAATAAAATGTTTACAAATGGGCACATAAATATGCATATGCAGTTAGGAAGCAGGCTGCTTACAATGCTGGGCTTGTCTGTTTGCAAAGGCAACATCCAATACAGCATGTCTCTAATAATTACACTTTGGCTTAATAAACAGAAATGGGAAGGATGCTTATTTTTAATTATGTTAATGCTTTCTTTTTTGATGCATCTCACTGTAGGATGGTGCATAGAGAGATGTTTAGCTTTTATATTTCAGGGAAAAGTGTAACGCCTAGATTTTCAGAAATGGGGGGGTGTTAAAAGAAGGAAGAAGTTTTCATCCTTTGTGTAAATTGTAGGGCACATTTCAAACCTGCTCTAGCCCCACGAGATTTCTTAAAGGCACATTGAATTGATTGTACATCAGAGGGTTGTTTTACATTTATTCAGCACCTTTCATTCCAGAAGATTTTGTCCATATCAGATTACTACATTGATGTATCATTGATGTGTATGTGTATATACATGTATGTATGTGGGATATTATTTACAGCCCCCCACTACATCTTTTCTCTGGCTGTGTTTATACCGCACTCAAGGGTATTGGACATCTAAAACTAGTTTTTGTGTCTTGCTTACATATGAATGAAGCAATGCTGGTTTAGCTTCAGCACTCATCTTCTAAGCCTGCACTGGCCCCTGTGTACCCACCAGACAGCTGACCTGACCTGAAGTCTGCACTGCCATAATTCACAAATATTACTCGTTGGCCATTTCTGTGTATATTGCAGTCATTTTGATGTGATCACTCATGCACATATACCTTCTCCCCAGTTTAAAGATCTTCAGTTTGGTTAAAATTTTGCCACAGGTGTGAAGTAAGGGCCTGGATCTAGCCAAGTATCTTTATTTTTCTGCTCCATTTTTTTTGTCTGGCACATTTGTAAAAGCTAGGGTGAGTTAAGGCTTTACACACACTTTTAGTAATGGGTTTTTTGACAGTTTTTAAAATGCTTTGCTAAAAAAAAAAATCCAGTAGAGCAGGACATTGCCAGGGATTTATGCACGTAAATTGGCTTTCTGAGTTCAAATTAACTTTCCAGAAATGTCACAAAACAGTCACAAATGAAATGCAGTTCTGTTCCGATTAGGCAGAATTTGTTCCTAGTTGTTATATTTCAGGAAAAAAAACCCATTTAAATCATGTATTTCAAGACACAAACAGTAAGAGTGAATTTTACAGTAAGAAAAATCAGTCTTCCAAAACACTCATAACACTTTTCACCAAAAGAAAATGTAAAGGGAGCACAAGCTTCTTCCTGGAGACTTTAGAAGTATCACTTTTTAACTTCATTCTTAAATGGGAAATTGTATTGACCGGTTCAAGCTGAGTACTTGGAAGGAAGGAAGGCTGGAATCCCCATCATGGCATATTTTTTATCCCCCACTAAGTTTATTTAGAACTAAAGTAGAATTTTGCTATTCTGCAGCTATGGCCATTTTTTTTTTCCAAGACACGTAGGACAGTGAACACTGTAACAAAGTGTAGTGCCTTCCAGTGCAGCAGCCAGAGTAATATATGTGATGAATAAGAAGTTACTTATAGTGACATCTACTGTTGTTTTGCTCTTCATTATTAGCGCGTGGCAGTCTTTGTATTCTGTTGGGGTTTGTGGTTATTTCTCAAGCTGCCAGAACAACTGACCTTCCTGAAATTCAACAGTGCCTGTACAAGTGTGTGTGTAAATATGTATAAAGAGGGATACTTATAGAGAGACAGTACACTGTTGGCTTCCTCACTTGTCATCTTTCCTGTCAGGGCCTCCTTTTTAAAATATTAAACTAATTCTGTATGTTCATGCATCAGTTCTGTATTTTCTTGAGTCATACCCATCTGTCAGGAGCTAGAGGAACAATGTATAACATATCAGTGTATTAATCTGATAAAAACTGTTTTCACTATCCAACAATCTCTTGTACAAAACATCAGAGGAATAAACAGCTGATAGCTTGAGTGGTAGGGAAAAAGGTCTGTTCTCTACATGTTGCAAAGAAGGCCTGAAAATCTGTGTCAGAAGAGTTTCTGCATTTCCATAGAGCACCAGTGAGTTCATTGCTCCTGTACTAGATTGCAAAACTAAGGCAGTTAAAAAACTGGGTAAAATATTTTGTCAAATAATAATGGATACTACTCTGTTTGCTATAGATCTTGTTAAATAATTTAAAAATGTATTCACAGGAAAAAAAGTGGTTAATAATAGTGCTACTTCCAAATTTTAATGAGGTTCCTCAGGGTTACAGCAATGCATAGTGGTATATCTCATTATCTCATTAGACGACTTTGACTTACATCAGGAACGATTTGGATTAAACCAACGTGCTCTCTGAATCAAGGGACCTGGCTTCAGCAAATGCTGAAAAAAAAGTTTTCTTGACATTTTTTATTTTTTTCTGGGTTAGGTAAAAATTAGTTTCAATCGAGAAAATGAAGATCATGCAGAACTAGGGATAAATGATGATCCCAACATGCAACTTGGGGCTATTTATATCTTTACACTAATTAAGAATTCAGGAGATTTCTTCTTTCAAGTGTGCTGTTGACAAAAATGTGAGTTCACAAAAATCAGAATATAACATTCATAGTATCGTACTCACAAAGCACCCATTGCAACATGAACAGGATCCTGGGCAACTTCTTAAAGTGCTTCTCGTGAATTAAAAACACCATGCAAAATCACAAAGAAATTGAGTAAACAAAGCATTGAAAGCAAACAAGAAGCAGGGAGTAATTTTAGAAAGTTTGTCAAAGTTTCTGTTTAACTGATGGGGATGAAATGAGTTGGTTCCAGTGCTGAGCAGGGATGGTGGCAGAATCCCTTACTCGGGGAGTTAAAAAAGTGGGTGAAGGTTCCAGAAAAAAGACTTGAATATAATTATTCTGAGACAAAACCTTATCTGATGGAAGGATTTGAAGGCCTGGTTGTTGCTCTGAACTTAACCTGAAAGTTTTCTTTATCCCATGGTATCTGCCCTGTTTTTCTCCTCCTCTCCCCCACATTTGAAGATGGTATAGCCAATCATAGAATCATTAAGGTTGGGAAAGACCTCTAAGATCATCGAGTCCAACCGTCAAGCCAACACCACCACCCACTAAACCATGTCCCTAAGCGCCTCATCTTTTAAATATGTCCAGGGATGGTGACTCAACCACTTCCCTGGGCAGCCTGTTCCAATGTTTAACCACTCTTTCAGTAA
>NW_008794154.1:480070-492066 GCF_000699145.1 Aptenodytes forsteri | reverse complement strand
CTCCTAGACTGCTTCCTCTCTGCCGTGTTGTATTTCCAGCAGACGTCCGGGAAGTTGAAGTCCCCCACGAGAACAAGGGCTAGTGATTGTGAGACTTGTGCCAGCCGCTTGTAGAAGGCTTCATCCGCCCCTTCATCCTGGTTGGGTGGTCTATAACAGACTCCCAGCAGGATATCTGCCTCGTTGGCCTTCCCCCTCATCCTTACCCATAAACACTCAACCGTACCATCATCACAATCGTTGAGCTCTAGACAATCGAAACACTCCCTACATACAGGGCCACCCCACCGCCTCTCCTTCCTCACCTGTCCCTTCTGAAGAGTCTATAGCGCTCCATTGCGGCGCTCTCCTCATGAGAGTAACCCCACCATGTTTCTGTGATGGCGACTAAGTCATAGACTCATAGACTAAGTCATGCTGCAGGGGAGCCGTGTCCAATGTGTTAGCGGGACACCACATGGATCACAGTGCTTGGAAAAGCTTTTGATCACAGCCAGTGGATATTCTCAGGGATAACACTGCTTCTTCTGCCCATGCCAATTACATCGACTGATGGTTGCTTTGTGCCCGTTCCTGAGTCTTTACTCTTTCATGGGCATTTTAGTTGATTTATCTGTCACTGTGAGGAGACGTTGCTCTTGAATAATCATCAAATGTACATAAACTGGTGAGATTGTCGGTCTTAATCCATATATCTTCATTTTCTTCTAATCAATAGTAGATTGAAAACAGAGAGATAATGTTGTTGGGTTGTGTTTCCATAGGATTGCAATATGTCAAATACTGACTTTGAGATAATTATACAGGCATATGCTAAAGTACTGGGCAGTCCCAAAAGTGTATAAGTGAAATGAAAATAGGAGGAAGAGCAACAGTTTTTTCCCCACACTTTTTATGAGGGAAGTGGGGTCTGACTGACAATACAGCAGATACTGTATAAAATAGACCATCTAGTGACAGTTGTCATGTTGTCATCTTTATTTTCTAAGGAAAATCAATACAGGAGTCAATGAGAAATTCAACTTCAAAATAGATGGAATAGCTTGTTTTCAGTAAGGGAGGCAACTGGAAGGATTTTTAACTGGAAAATACCTATTTGGTGATATATTTGGTACCTGGATATCTGATACTAAATTGCATGTTTTTTGTAAAATGAGCAAGTCTAAGAAACACTCAAGGGAAAAACAGGGTGATACCACTGGTCCTATAATATTACAAAATTATTTTGGATATTATATATGGTACACAGCTCTTTTATGATAATAGCATTTGATTCCAAAATACAGGGCCAATGGTTTCTTGTGAACAATTCCAGTTAATCCCATGATAGATATCAGCAGGTCACCAAAAAGAGAGAATAAAACATGAATGTTCACCCTATACGTGAACTTCAAAAAGTTTTTTTCTACTTCCACCCTATAGATTATGAAGGGCCTAATCCTGGTATCTGTTGAGAAACAGTGAAGGTTCTCAGACCACTTTTTAGGCAGCAGCACCAGCTACAGTTCAGCATATCACTTCCCTGAACACCTTTCTGATTTATCCCATGTTAGTGGTAAAAATTAAAAATACTGCCTGCTGCTAATGCTTGTCACTCAGTTGCCATGTCTTGTCTTGTTTCCAATATTGCTGATATATTCTGTAGCTAATATTTCTCTCCTCTGTATTAAGTGGTGGCCTCTGAAAAACAGCCACTGTAATTGCATCCTGTGTTGGGATGCAGAGGTTAAGCAGGAATCCTTTAGACGACTGACAATAGCAAATTTCTTTCAAAGATGCAACTCCTAAACGTAGCTTGGGAGGGAGGGGAAAAGAGTTGTTCATCTAGTATGGCTGATGATGGGTATTGCTTAATATATCTGGTAGAATATGTTTGGTTTTTTTTTTCTTTACACAGAGGGAATTTTTATCTTTTTACAGCTGAGAGTTCTGTGGCATAAACATGCAGTAAACAGCGAACTCCAGACAACCTGCTATCCTTGTCTGCTGGCATTTCATTCCTGAAAAAATGCTCTGATATGTCAACACCAAGAATGAATACAAAGAAAAAATATGTTTACCCTTTTAGTTTGCTTTATCAGTTCTATCGATTTCTTGATATAATGTTCCAAAGGTCTCTCTTCTACACAGCAAAGGAGCCTCACACGTTTCAGGAGGCTTTTAGCATGTGCCCCACTGAAGCAGGTCTCTCTGTCCCAGGGCCTGGGAGCTTTGAAGGCTGAATACTTATTTCAGTGTTAGTCGCTTGTGTGGTAGGCAGCTCAGTGTGTAGCACTTTGTGCATACAGTTGTGTGTATTCATGAGGAAGACACTTGCAAATGTAACTATACCTGCCTCTTCCAGACCAGTGCAAGCAGACAAATGTGTCTTCTGAACTCCTCTTTAGTTGTCCTTTACATAAATGACACATAACATTAATTTTACTATTATGGAACCACAGCTATCTGCTACGGGTCTTGGTTTTCAAGAAAAATGAAGGAAGGTTGCAGATTTGAAGTTTTTGGGTTTTACCCTCTTGCTGCTACAAGTTGCCTTGTACAAGCATTTTGTTGTGCAGCAGCGTGCAATTGATTCCCGTTTCGTTTCTCACTCATCCTCTCCGCACACTGCTAGATCTGGAAGAAGTGCTTGCTGCTGACCACATAAACATGCTCTACCATCTCTCAGCTGCTAGGAGCTCACAGAAAGATTCATCTGTAGAAGAGAGTTTCACTCCTATTTGAACCCTTGAAAATTCATATTCTTTCTGAAAAAGATATGCTGCATTCTTCCTTATTGTGCATATATATTGTATATTTATTGCTGATTCTATATAAAATGGTGATCTTTATGTTGTTTAAATACTTTAACTATGGAAGAATGAAAGATGATCTGACTCTAAAAGAAGTTTCACCAAATAGCGAATTAAATGTTTGGAGCAACTAAGGATATTGTAACAGTATTTTCTATTTTTATAACATTTTCCTTCCAAGAAACTCAGACTGGGTACAGCACATTTTGTCAGATGTCTTCTATGAATTCAAGGATACCAGAAGTACTTTAAAAACTGTATGCATAATAAAATTATACCTCCCACCACCAAAATGCATCTTCCTTGGAGGGAGAAAGATAGCAGCTAGACAGGTATCACAGCATTTAGGGGGGGGGGAAAAATGTAGGCATTTTGTCTAATGACAGGAGACTTAAGGGAGCTCAGACTTATATTAATAAATACTTCTGAGCCCTGCTTCCTGGTAGTGAAGCTGAGAGCTTCATATGTGAGCACATTTAACCCATATTTGTTCAAATATGTTCTTTTGCTACCAATATCTACTCCTGACCCCTGTGAACATATGAAAAAGGGGCTTAAAATTCACTGTCATAGCTTTATGCTGCCAGTCTTGCTCTTTTTTTCTTTACCTTTAAGGATTTGCAGTACCAAGATATCAAAGTCTGACTTTTATAAACAGAGGTTTGGAGGGGTGGGTTGTGGGGGTATTTTTGTGCAAAGATCTCTTTAGGATTCTGCTTTGTGGTCCAATAAAAAAAAAAAAAACCAACAACAACAACAAAAAAGCCCTTTCAAAATCATGGGGAAAGTTGCTGATTTTCAGCATCTAGATCCAGGTGAATTTTAGGGTTATACTGCAGCATTTGTAATTTAGCAACTTTCATGGCAATAAGAAATCAGTAAGTAATGAAAATGGTTAAAATTATTTAAAATTCAAAGAGAATTTTGTACAATTGTACATTTTGTACAATTTCTTTTTTGATGTCAGTGGCTCAGGATCAGGCTATAGAGATTGGAGATAGAAGCCCTATGATAATGTGTTATTTTTGTCAATAGCAATCATGGGTAATGAGATGTATCTCTTAGTTTCATTTGAATTTTAAAAGATGTTTAAACTTATTTTTAAAATTTTATCGCAAATGTCTGAAATGAAAGATAAGACAGTAAGTATACGACATTATTGGAAACTATACTTTTAAGATAGATAAAGGGTATGACTAAGTGGAAGAATGATGTCAGTGTCATGCTAGTAACTGAATGAGTAAATATAAATATGCAGGTAATTAGACTTCTTGGTGCTACTAATTATTTCAGCATTTCTCACTGCAATATGGGAAAAATATGTATTGCTTTCACACTCAATTTCAGTTCTGCCAGCTAATGGTTTCCCTTGCACAAAAAGAGAGATAAGGGGATATTCATTGTTTGCTTTTCATTGAGGATGGGTACTTACTGTAATAGGTTTCTACTGGCATATTACTGGGCTTTGTGAAAAGACTAACAGTTTTCCCTGTAAATTGTCAATTGAAAATACTCGTTGAGCACTTTTAACTGTATTTTTGTTAGTGTTTTAATGATGACAGATATACCATTGCCATTATTGTTAAAACAGTTTATACGAGAGTGAGTTTTCTTAAGTAGACTTAAATTTCTGCTAGAAAAACATTTGTTTGCTCCCCCAGAGCCTGGCTGAGCTGCCAAAGCCATTGGTGGCTCTTGGCCAGCGGGACGGTCTTTACGTAGTAGCTGCAGAAAGCGTGGAGAGAGTGAAGGTTCCTGGTTTTGTTAAGAGGAGCCTCAGGTGACAATGTTTGTACTTTACAGTGGATGGACAGATTTCCAGCACCATATTCTGTGTATGTGTATAGAAAAATACATATTTAGAATGCCATATATAACCCGCTTGGGCTGTATCACAATGGAAATGTCTGCATGTGTACTGCATGTTCCTGTGCTTAATTATTTTACACAGAGAAAAACCGAACAGATTTATTCATGTTTTAAGAAAACTGAACGCTGATACAGCTTAAAGTATGAGACTAAAATAATTGTGTTACTACATCAATTTTGCTCTGAACTCCCCCCGCCCCCCCAGTGTCTGATCATAAGCTGGAATAGGTTGCTTATGCTAGTTTAGGCAATGAGGGGATCCAATTCGTTATTAATAACCACAGACCTGTCAGATGTTAAGCATACATGCAGTAATGAGCACACATTCCCTGGCAGACTGGCTTGCACAGAGGAAAAAGCCCTCCATACATTAAATATACACTTGAGAAACACTACATAGCAAGTGCTTCAGTTGCAGTCATATGTTGCTGAGAATATTCTGCAATTTAAGGCTCAATCATATGTTCTCCAAGGAAACCCAGATACCTAATTACAAGAAGGGTACAAGCAATAATGACAACGTAATGAATTATAGAACCTTTATGACTTATTAACACAATTTCCTGTTATGAATCAAGACATCTAGATGAAATGTAAGGATAGCTTTGAGTGACATTTGCTCGTATCTTCCATGACGAGCCTCAGGGGAATTACAAAATTGTGTATTATTGGTTTTATGAGGATGGCATAAGTTCTTGTGCCTGCTATGTTTTTATGAAGTTGGAGCCAAGAAGATACTAATATTATCATATTTCCTAGCACATTACCATCTCTGTTGGCAGCATGGTGTCCTACGTCATGTCTGCTTTTCCAATTTGTACATTTCTGTGGTCTTATATTTTCATTTTGCCGTAGTCAGGGTCCCCTAATTTATCTAGTTGGCTTTGCTGTCATACCCTACAGATTAAGAACATGCAAATAAAATTGTGACAGAAAGCAATTATGGAGTCTTGATAAAAGCAAGATTACACTTCATATCACTACTCTCCCTTTCTGTTACTATTCATTGGGTTTCAGATACAGTGCTACAGTCATGGATGAGACCATGACATAGCAATCGTGGCTAAAAATCTCAGCTTACTCGTTTCAGTCACAAAGCTACCATTGATTTTAATGAAGCCATGTTTAACCCTTGATATGCCCCCATATGCCATGGCAGTGACTCAGGCAGAACTCGGCAATTTTATAATTGTGTCCTACATACAGTGCCAAATTCACTGCTGACTGCAAGAGGTGGTTTTCAGTTAGGGAAATCTTGGTTAAGCTATTCAGTCTTGCTAAGCTTTATTAGCTCCTTGTATAACTCATCACCGTTCAGCAATATCTGGGCAGAATTAGATATTATGGTTATCAAGGATGGAGTTAGTTTCAACCAAATAAAGACACAGATCAGGTCTGAAAGAAAAAGTAAAGCCTTTGCTTAAAAGGCAAAACAATTTCAAAGGAACTTGCAAGGACTGTTTCGTTACAATGATATATTATGTCTAATACTAAGCAGACAACAAATGTAATGAAAGCACAAAATTAAAAGACATTTTGTCTTTGTTTACCTCATTAAAAGTTAATATAAAACCAACGTGCTTTACCCACATGACAAGAAAAAATTGCTTGTCACTAGTGTCAAATGCAAGAACTAAGGTGATCTTAAGAGATGTGAAATAAAAAACTTCATGAAAACAGTATATTAAACACAAGCATAATACCAAATATCATCTGTGTGTGTTTCTGTAGAATTGTTGACAATGGTTTGGATTTTACTTTCCATGCAAACTAGTATCATTTGATAAATATTAAACCCTGAAGTCTGCTTTTTCAATGAAATGTTACTCTTTTCTTGTGGAAATCGGACCCTTTCCAGAAAAAAAAGTCCTGTAAGCCCTTCCTCTCTCTGATTCCTCTTGGGGGGCGGGGATTAAAATATTTTGCCCAACCTTGTTATTACAACCCTTTTATTATCATGTTTAGTTTTACCGTGTTATTAACTTCCTGCAAAATACTTGACAGGTACTTTTTTGTCATTATGCTTCCCTATCTGATAACTGGGGGTTTCACATGGGCTGGAGAGCTCGTCCCCATCTTCCTAAATACTGCTCAGTGCTTCTTGCGCCAAGTGACTCGCACCCATTCCCATATCTGGAAACCAGCCAAGGGGGGGCTAAAGCTGCACACTGTCCCTTGTCGTGGGTTTTGTAAAAGTTTATTCAGTCCTACTTGAATTCTGTTGTGAATAAAGTGAGAATTGAGGAGCTGGCCCGCTGTCTGGAGATAACCTATAGTCAAACCGTAGGGTTGGCATCAAAGAGAGTTTAGATAGATCTGATTTAGATAAGTAGTCAAAGGCTTTTTCTGGGTACATTAAACAAGTCTTGAGACATCTGTTCAGGATCTAAATACTGATCAGTTATGACTTTTAAAGATCTCTTTGACTTTTTATTTTTAAAAAAATCTTGCTTAGCTAATGCTGTTTCAAATATCTTTTGCGGGGATTTTAGATCAGCTAGTTTGGACAAAAATTAATTTTGAAATTTGAGACAAATTTAAGATCAATATGTCATTCTAGCATTTTTAGAACAACGCGTCCAAGCTGCTGATCGCAAGTGTTATGCTGTATATATAAAACTAAGGGTGAAATGAAACCAGTTTCTTCATGGTCAATGAGCTAAAGCATTTTGTCCTGAACAATTTTTTTCTCAGTAAAAATGCTGAAACTATAAGTTTTAAGGTTTGGGCCTTCTGTTATCCATCAGCTCTAATAGCCATACGGCCTTTTTCCTTTCTATCCCATGTAGTGAATAACAGAGCTGCTTTGACCTTGTTTCAAAGTATGTTTTCTGCACCATGAATCACTGTTCTCTCCGTCCTGGAATGAAATGATCTTTAACATGATGAAAATGTAAGGCCAGAAAGCCGGATGGTTTCTCCTCTGTTGAGCGGTGTTTTGCCACTGTCCATTCACGGAGTCACCATGAGCAGTGCAGGTGGGGGTGTTCGCCTGGCCAGCTGCAGGAAGCAGCCTGAGCCCCCCTGAGACCAAGAGCATGGCAGGTCTTGCATTAAGCAAACCCTAGGTAACAGTTTCGCAACAAGTGGTTAATGGAGATATGGAGAAGGTTGGTTTGTTTTTTTATTTTTGTAGATAATTTTGTAGATAATCTTCAGTGGACAATTGTCCAAATGTTTACTCTAGACACTGGAAATTTTTGACTTCTTATGTTATTTTCACTCGTAACTATCAAAGCTTAAGTAATGTTTTTCTCTTTTCTTTTCATTGCTCTGGTGACTGTTAATCAGAAAGGGGGGTGATGGGAACAAGCCACAGAAGGTAAAACATTATTCTTTCCTAATCAAAACTTCATTTATGTTATGTGAGATCCAGTTTACTTCACTTTAAAAGGAGGCTCTGGGTACTGCTGTTACTGTTGGAACAATTTTCCAAAAACTGCAATTAAAATATACATATTATGATTGAAAAATTAATTCCTCAAGATAAACTCATAGGAAACTGGCTTGTAAAGAAATTAGATCATCCCCTAAAGGGAGTTTAAAAACAAGTAAAATAACTCACTGCTCACCAACGTAGCATGTTGCTGAGCTCGGTTTCTCCAATTTACATCACAGTGTGCTGTAACCATAGTCATTAAGCTGGCTGACATTATATGACTGTTTCTTGTCAGCAAGTGTAATGTTTTCCCCAGAAAGCAAATAATTAAAACAAAACCTAGATTTTATTCGCATGCAGGGGAGCTTTTGGCCGGCAGTGAGGCCAGTTTCAAATGACCGGAGATGATAGGAGCCTTCCAAATTGCGTGCATCTGTGGCTGGAGAAAGTGCTGTAGCCGTCTAGCTGGTGGCATCCCCGCAGAAAAGGACAAGGAATAAAACTTGCAGGAGAGATGGATTACTAGTAGTTTGGAAAGTCATCAAGAAAATCAAATTAGAATTTGCAAAACATTGCAGGCAGGAAAGGGTCTCAAGGTACTTGAAATAACCAAAGTAACTATGTAGGTGGGAAGGGCTCTCTTTTGTACACGAAAAGAGAGCATCTTTCTTTTTCATGAAAGGCTGTATTTTTTTCTGTGTATGTTGAGTGTGAGGGTTAAATGAATTATCCTCAAAGAATATCCAGAGTTAGAATAGTTAATGCTAATACAGTATTCAAGAAATCTTAAATTGTATGCTTATGAATGCAAGGCAATAAGATCCCTGATTAATCAACTTATTTCTGACAACTAGTTTCTATCATTCTAACGCTGATCATCCTTTTTTTTTTTTTTTACTTTCAGATTCCTATAGCCTTTGCCAATCCATTTCAGCATTTTTATATATGCTACGTGTTAAATTTTGCGGGAGAATCTAATGACCATGGGGAAAAAGACAGCTTATCTCTTTCTGTTCATTATCTTTTTATTCTTCTTTTATTCTTTTTATTCCTGAGGCCTGGCCACCTTTGTCAGAATGACTGAATTCTCAAGGTGTCAAACCTTCATAACCGTGTCAAAAAACTCCTCTTATCTTTTCAGCTTTAGAAACAACTCTCTTAAATTATAAGACCTGGGCCAGTTTCCATAAGGACAAGTCATACTGAATTAATTAGAAAATTATAATTTTACTTATTTTTCTGGGAAATTCTGTAGAAGACAGTAATTATGATTTTTAGATATAATGAGCTATGAAAACTTGTAGGATTCAAGGCACCCAAAACCATTAAATTTTCTACTGAGCTGGAGTGCCACAAATTCAGAGGAACAAATTTCTTTGATTTCTTTTATAACGTATATGACTTATAAAAAATAGGGTGGTTTTTTTTTTAAACAACTATCTCGGCTATCATATTTAACTTGCTGGATTAGAAAATATAACTAACTGGCAGACTGTTCTGACATTTCAGGCAATAGAAACCCAATAACTGAATGTAAGCCATTGATTTTTCCTTCCTGTAATTGTTCCAAAGAAAACTACTTTATTCCTCAAAAGAGAAAAGAATAATGAACAGAGAAAGTCAAGAAATTTGAAGCCAGAGTCAGTAATTTACTTATGAAATAATGATTAGACTTACCAAAAGCACTTACATATAAGGATTTCATTGCTGTGTAGTAAAAAGTTCAGTCTAGAAGTTCATAGTCTAGAAGTGCAGAGTTGTAAGTCTTGCTGGAATACCTGCAGCATGTTTCTGCAGTCAGTAAAAAGAAGGAACAAATCACCAGATATTTGTTCAGCACTTTTTTAAATTTCATTTTTGCATCAGTTCTGAAACCTTTCAGGTTGTTCTCGTAGTTAAGGCAACAATTCCAAATGGCTGTAGTAGAAACATTATATCTGATTTTGAGCTGGAAAATTGAACCAGCGTGTGGTCACAGGTAGGCAACTGCTTTATGGTAAGAGCAAATGGTTGCATGATTGCTGAAGTATGGCTGCTACTGGAAACCAGAAACTATAAGAAACCGATCATAAGCCTTAGCAACTCAAGGCTCGTACTACTTTTATATTAGAATGAAGTAATTTGTGTGGGTGTGTTGTCAGATTTGCTGTGGTTCAATTTCCAGTTTTTATTTAGTCCTTTCAGTCTATTGTGCAAAAAAACTTTGGCATAAATTGAGTGGTTTCTCCTTTCACTTCCCAGTGATGTAGTTCTGTTGATTTATCATTTCATTAAACACCCCAAATATATAGAGCCTGAAAGTATATTTATTTTTGAGTGTGCATTTGGGTGGAATCTAGTGGAAGTTAAGACAGTGCTTGAGAGCTCTTCTCGAATGAGGTTATTTTCCTGTCAGAACCACAGTTAGGAATGAAATTCAATGCTGTTTTGCAAAGTTTTCTGAAAGAACGTTTCCCACCCATTGCTGGAGAAGAAGGAATTATTCAGCTTATGCTTACTAGAGGTGATGTATATCCTAAAATCAATTTTAAACAGGTCTCTTGACACATTAAAGATCGAGAGGCTTTACATGCATATCAATGTTTTATTACTGCTTCAATTTGAAAGGTTAATTTGAAAAACATGCCCTCATCCTAATAATTGAGACTTTTTTTTATTTGTGAGGGTTCTTCAATAGTCTGTTCGTTAATTCAATCACAAACAGATGGCAGTAAGTCGTCTTTCTCTCTGTTTTTTTTTTTAGTACTGCATTTCTCTCCCATCTGACCTCATTCACTTTACATCAGATTTCCCAGTGAGCTGTGTGGTGTTAGCTGAATGGCTAACATTTGGTTTAACATTTGAGATTCAAGACAGTTCTTTGAAAGAATGTAGTATCATATACTAAGATGACATAAAAAGATAATGACTAATAAAAATAACACCTGGAAATTTCCTTGTAGCCATAGAATAGTTCACATCTTTCCAACATCTGTAGAAAAAACCTGGGGAAAGGTTTTGTCAACATGAAACAAAAGCAAAAATAAAAGTGACCAACAATACTTTTATAATATTTTTCTGGTATGTCATGTGATGTGACAGGAAATCATGTCTGCTCTGTCTGCTTCACAGTGGATCTCAGTTATAGTAAATATGATTAAAATCCCAAGAAAGCTAAGATAAATAATTTCTTTAGGAGGTGGTGTGAAAGAAGGGGTCTCAGCACCCGCTGCTGGCCACTCGCCAGGTTGCTGTGTCACTGCAAGTTCGGGACTCAGAGTGGCATCTGAAAACTGCGCTGATCTTGGCAAGGCTGGCCTGTCCAAGTGGAGGCTGTGCATCCAAAATTTCATTTTGAAATAACCACATGTAAACATTCTACAGTGTTTATGTGTAGTTATTGTAATTGCATCCTGTGATTTCCCCTGCATGTGCTTGACAGCGCTGTGGCAGTAGATGAATCTTCCTTGTCTCTTCCAAACATTTTGCTAATTGAGTAAACTCTGATCTTAAAATATTAAAGAAGAATTTATGTTGCATGTGCTGAAGCTACTCCTCTAGTAATTTTATTTGCTTCTTATTTTGAGTTACAGTGAAGACTGATTTGATCAGAGAAGTCTAATCAATCTATGGCACCTAAGCAACTTTACTTTGTAAGTACAAAGTTGAGAATTACTGAAATTCATCACTTTTTTCTCTCATTAATACTAGAGAAAGAAAACAGTCGTCTTTAACATAGCCCAATAATATTTTATCTAATGAAATACTCATATGCCTCATTTATTTCTGCAAAATTCCTCACCCTTTAAATAGCTTGTAGCATTTTATTATTATTATTATTATTATTATTATTATTTTAAGAACCAGGCCTTTCCATTGTGTATTCTTGTCCTCTTTGAAATGAGGTAGCCTGGGTGATACAAGAGGTGTATAATCAAGATACATACAGGGAGAGAGTTGGAAGTTTAAGGTATTTA
>NW_008794154.1:474099-479726 GCF_000699145.1 Aptenodytes forsteri | reverse complement strand
AATAGCTGTTTAGTATTTGAAGAGTCTGTATGCTCAAATTTTATAAATATGTTATTTAAGTCAAGCAAAACCAACTCTCAAGCAGAGGAGGGCAGAGGACATTAAATCTTGTGCTACGGAAGAGTCAACTTCTGTTTTTAATAGGCTTTAATTTATTACTGTAAATATTGGCAGAGCGGTTTGTCGGTGGCAGTGACAAATACTCTGAGCAGCTGTGAGGGGGAGTGAGCAAGTGTGCTCCTGTTCTGTCCACAGTCTGCAGCTCAGCAGTAGACCCCATTTTATGTGCGTTGTTACAGGGGTGGCTAACAGGCTGAAGGGATCAGCCTCTACCGAAAGGGCCACGTCTCCCAACAGCAGCATGTGGGTAGGGCCATTTGGCCAAGCTGCACACATGACACCTGTGCAGACAGGTGCTCTGGTGCAAAGCACGTCTCTGTTACATTTGGTTTGAGAATATATATATAGTCTGGCTTGCCTCTTCTATAATTATTGCCAATGTCTTTACCACAAAGCTGGTTTTTGCAAGGACAAGAGGTGAGAGCCAAGGCTAGGGAAAGGTGGTTTTGATGCTGAAGCCCATGCAGAAAAGTCCTCTGTGTATCTTGCTTTGCAGGAAACAACTCTCAACTTTGGATTTGGTCTGGCATACTTTCTAGTTGGTATTGAGAGTTACTGCTCTGAAATGCAGTAGTTTTGTTTGATTTTTCTGCTTTTTGAAATGTTGGAGTGTCTGTGTGGTGTTTTATCTTCCCATAAATTTAATTTACTGCTTTCACTGACTACCTACAGTAGATTTCCAAGAAGAAAACTAATGTGACCTCAGTCAGTTTGCATAGAGTATTTCACTAGCCATTATGTGTAGTTTATGATTTAATCCATTTTAAACTCTTCCTGTAAGTACTTATATTTTTCACTTAATTGTATCCATTTGATCCTCAGCAGTCCTTCAGGAGACAAAGTTATTGGACCATTATCTAGCCATGAAGCATTGATTTGTGCTATATAAAGAATGTATGGATCTTGCTCTTTTAAAATGTGAAGACCTCTTTGTACTTGATCTTGTAAATGAAAGAATACTTTTCCCTTTGTGAACTTCAGTCTGGAATTTGTCTAGATCACTCTTTGTGTTTAGTGATATGCTGTTTATAACACCCTTATAAACGGCATTTGCATTTTCCTTCATGACCTTTGAATTCTGATATTTATGGTCTAATGAAGAGACATGCCTAAAACAAGATCAGAAGAGCTATTTACAGGATATATTTGGATTTTGTTCAGAAAACCATTTTGTTAAAGTGGAGTTGCCAGTTGATACGATCAAGGGAACTGGCACAACAGCCAGCTGGGTAAGCATTTCTAAAGGTCAGTGACAGCAAACAGTGTCTCTTCAGCACCATCACATTTAGCAGTGTGAACTACACAGCCGGCTTGGTTGCAGTAAAAGTCTGGAAGGGACGTCAAGAATTATTATGGCCTCCTGGTTAAGTGATTCAGCTCTCAGCCCAGATAAATTCACTGCTTGGATGCGCTCACTGTATACAATGCATTTCTGGGGGCACTCAACATCTTTGTTGCAGTTACAAAAATTAGAAGGTACCTTTTGACCTTTTCTAGAACAAATGTGGAATATTATTTGTATTTATTGATGCCTAGAGATTCGATGTGAGGATGAGGTTATGGCAGAAATCTCATCTTTCAAACTTTTGTGACCAACTGGGCCACTCTAGGTCTGATCGTGGGAGCAATATACTGTGCGTGCACATGATGTCTGCTGGTGTTTATGGGAGGAGAGTGGAGGACAGAAGAAATGCTGTTGGTGGGCTTAAATACACTTTAAAATCACCCTGAAAAATCAACATGGATTCTGTATACCAGTTTTTGTGTCCACCTGTGTTTTCTTACCATGCTAATGTGAATGCTCTTAAAACTATTCAGGTACCAAACTCCTAATGGAATCAGTGGATAACTTTAAAGACTGGGTGTATGCATTTGGGGAAGATCCTTACTTATCTTATATGTCTGAGTAGTGCCCTTTATAACAATGACCGGGATTCTGTGATCCACCATAATAACAATGATAACTGCTGAAATCACTGTGAAATATGACATAAAGTTCATATGTTTTAAGAGTTAATGCTGCAGTGCTGGAGGGTTTGAGATTAACCATTAACCCTTTTCCCACAAGGTAAGTGCTACCACCATAAAAACCTCAATGCAGTTCATAAAGAAAAATGGGAAACAAGGCTTTTTATTAAGAGTCATTGCAAGCCAATGGTCTGCACATTTTTTACTCCACATTTAATAGCTTAAACATTCATTTACTGGAGTTCATACGTGGAGATTAAAAAAGAAATCTGCTGCTCTGTGAATTTAGTAAAATGAAAGAAAAAGTGCTCCAGAAGTCATTGCAGGTCTTATTTCTGTTCAGATTTAAGTGGAAACTCTTCAGTTGAGCAGCAGAGCTGTTGAGAAACTACTAATTGCCAAGCTGTTGATGATGTGCTATGGGACTAGGGTGCCGCAGGATATTAAAATTAAGGCCTTTGTTTTCTCCTCAACTGTATGCGAGGTTACATGAGCGAAGGAGAAAGAAGAGGACAGAGTGGCAGTATTCTGTCCCTATTTGTCTAAGGGCATCTGTAGTCTGTCATCTGGATTACATTTGCCTGGGCTCCTTCCAGTGTCAATGGCCAATGGCTGTAAAATCCTGTGTGGGGAGGTTGGGCAGGGTTTGACTCATGGAGGGGGATAGGGCTCTTACCACTCGCTTTTCAAGGACTACCTTGTTTAATTTTGAGGACCTTCCTTTTGGTCAGATATAGGTAAAGGGCATACAAGTCAGATGTATGACTAATCACTAATTCTCTGCTTACATCTATGGAAGCCAGAAGAGAAGTAGCTGAAAAGCTTGGTACTGTATGAGCAGCAATGACATCTATTGAAGATTTTTGTGTGCTTCAGAATGGACGTATTGGTATCTTGTGATTCTTTATTTGCTCTCTGTTAACATCCTTGTGTCAGAAAGTATAATTTAGCTAAGGCAAAAGGGAGCAGTGAGCTCAATGCACTCAAGACCTCCCCAGTGGCTTGATTCTTGGTAGTTTTTGCTGGAAATTGCTCCTAGGGAAGTACCTGTGGGCTTTGTATGCAAGCTATGACAGTGTGTGCACATAGTGCACACAACCCCAAGTCAATTAGAAAAAATTAGCATGAAAGAGGGAATGTAGGCTGCTGTTTCCAGAAGGGCGACATGTTCTCCCCCTGACACGTGTGGAGCAGTGTGAATCACATTGAGCCTTGGTTTAGGTGAGAACTGGATGGTTAGCACAAGCACAGAAGAAATTGCAACTTTCCTAAGAAGTGCATTTGACTACTCAATTCTTACGCTCTTTATGTATATAGTATTTGGTGTATATGGTTAGATGCTATGGCTAAATTTTGTTTATGCCAAATTTTAGGAGTTCATGCAAGCTAAACTGATGATACATTTTTAACTGTCTGTCTCGTATATCCAGGTTTCTGCTTCACTGTTTCTGCCTTACCTCAGTGATGCTTGCAAAAGCTTGGTGTGCTAAGGTTTACCCAAGTATCAACACAACTTTAAACTGGTTTTACATTTGGTGCAACAATCTAAGGGGATCAAACCTTGTACAATCTCTCTGAAACCACAATGGTGTCCTCAGCTGAGAAACTGCATTTACTGCAAATTTAACAATTTAAAGGGAAATGCAGGATGTCTGTTAGGGAGCTAGAAAGGGAGAGAGATCTAAGGTTTTCAGTAGGGGATTTCCCCATGGCTCAGATGAATATTTTGCAGACAGAAGGCAAATGCAGCAGAAGCAGATGGATCTGTGATTGGTAAAGAGCTTGACGTAAAATCTGCATTGACATTTTATTTCTCTCAAGAAATCACTGGTGTGTCATTATTGAGTACGGAAATGTCTGTTGCAAAGACTCATTCTACTATGGTGAAATGTAAATGGATGCGTATTATGCTTTAAGACTTGTTAGGAGATCACTGATACTCTTTTCAGAAAAAAGCTTGAGTGTTTTCCTCAATAATCTTTGAGAGTTTTCCTAAATAAAGGGTAGAAAAAAATAAATTTATTAAGACAAGGTTAGAGCCTATTTCAACAGATGACATGAATATGCTGAAAATTTTGCTTATAGGTCCAAAAGTCCACTTAAGTCAAAACTGGTCTTTTGTATGTGTATCCTACTGCAAATATCTTAAAAATTGTGTTGCTTTTTAAAAATGTTTATCAGTTCTTTTAATTTTTTCCTTTGGTGAGTTCTAATGAGAATATATTTACTAAACAGCATATTTATAGTGACCTCATATCTGATATGGTACAATATGCCAGCAATTCTGGAGGAATGCTTTTTCTTTTTCTAAGCCCATTCTCGTAGCAGCATTTCATAAGAAAATAATGAGTGGAGAAGGGAGCTGGAATGCAATAGGTATACATGTAATCTTCTTAATAGGTTATTACTAATAATTACGTCTACTAAAAGCACTGTCTAAATGAAGGCTGAGTAACACATGAATGTGGTGGCAGAAACAATCCCTGTCCTGAGATGCTAATTGTTGTAGTGGGCAGGATGGGAATGTGCAAGACAGTCCCCTCCTGGATGGCTAAAGTTGTGCGTATGAGCATACCCTAATAAAAGAAGAAGATGAGCAGTCCAAAATATAAATACATTAGGCTGTAAGGGCA
Organism: Aptenodytes forsteri; assembly: GCF_000699145.1. Lineage (NCBI taxonomy): Eukaryota > Metazoa > Chordata > Aves > Sphenisciformes > Spheniscidae > Aptenodytes > Aptenodytes forsteri. The sequence goes on along the minus strand of NW_008794154.1, from coordinate 475,005 downwards.
TCTTCAGTACTCCTGCCTGTAAAAAACATGGAAAAGTATTTCTATTAAGAGCAGGTTTAAGCCACAGCAGGCAGGGCTGGGTACTTTCAGCATTAGCCATGCTGTCATCCTGTCCTGCTTTCATTTTGTATATAAAATACAAAATTTGAGGAGCTGAGCTCCGAGAGCTGCGAGCATGTTTTCTGGGGTCTTGCAAAAGGCTCCTTCACCCCACATTGCCTGATTCCGGGTGCCTTCCCAGGACATCTGTCTCTGCACACGTGTGCTGATGCTGCCCAGCAGTATCTGAGCTGCTCCCGAGTCAGGAGAGCAGGAACAGTAATTGAAGGAAAGGGCTCCCTGGACCTCCTAAGATTGATGGGAATGCTCATCTATAGCTTGTTACCAGTTAATACTTGCCACAAATCTTCTGATTGTCTCTTACAGGCTCTTGAGCATTGCAACCCTTTGCAGCCATTTATTCCTTTGCCTCGTATCTCTATGTAATATTCAGAAAATCCACTTGCTAGTCTCTTGTGTGCCATGGGCAGAGCAATCACTAGACTTGGAGGTTTGTTTAAGTCATTATGAGTGATACTACTATTAATGTTTCTTCTACTGAGATGGCACCTAGAAGCCACAGTCACCGGCTGAGATAATCCTCCCTGGATTTAGACACGGGCACTATTTCAAACTAACGCAGTCTGCAAGACTTGGTACATTAGCATGATTCTCTGTTGGTCGTATGGACCATTGAGGCATATGCACCCAGCACACATTCCAGTTAAGAGCACAAGTTACAAAGGGAAAATTAAACAGTCCCTGCGATAACCTTGAACTGATTTGTGCAGGTAACTATTTGTACGACTCCTTCATTCTTCTCATCCTTCAGTTCAGTCTATGCCCACGTCCCGTGACAGCCTGTAT
>NW_008794154.1:445727-473804 GCF_000699145.1 Aptenodytes forsteri | reverse complement strand
TATCCCCCCCCCCCTTCCCAGCCTGTATTTCCTGCAGGAGAACCACATGTGTTCTGGTAGCGTGTGCGATGGATAATGGCTGCATTTATTCTGTTTTGCTTAAAATACATCATAGGAGAATTTAAAAATATTAGCAATATTTCTAGGCATGCACATTATTCCAAATACATTCTGATAAATTATTCATATTTAATGTATTAATCATACCCACGTTACAGGCACATCAATAAAGTGATTCATCTTTTTATTAAAAGGAATATTACTTTATTTTCTTCTTACTTTGTCCTTATCACAAATTTTGAGGAAAGTTCATCGCACAGTTTAGATCAGACTGGGGATTGACTGTGAACTGAGTCTTCATGCACTTTTGCACTAAACTCATTTTATTCTATTGAAGAGTTTTTCTGTTTGGTTCTTCAGTAGAAAACAGCTCATACTAAAAAATATCACTGCTGATTTGGTCCCACCATTCCTGAAATTGATGTTTTCTGGCTAAAGTCCATCATTTTGACCCACATACCTTACCCAATGGCTTTGTACCATACTGATCTCATAAGCAATGCCTATGTCTGCTACCAATACATATGCTCCTTTTCCAAGTTGTAGCACACTATTTTCTGCATGCCAAATCCTTTATACTTCTAAACTTGTAATGAATGTTGCTGCTGTTTTTTCTAGGTTGCTCTTTTTTATCTAATGTGCTTTCATTTAATACACAGTGCAAATGTGTCTCCTAACTGTAGTTAGACTCTATCTGACAGCATCTTATAGTAATGTGGCAAATAATAAGACCACTTTGTTATCAAAAAAATAATTTAAAATACATAAAGAAGAATTCGTTATAATCTGTTATAAAAGCAATAAGAAAAGGAAGACAACATTTCATAAGGCCATAAAACGTGCCTCATGCAGTTAACCTTACAGCACAATCTAACTATAAGTAAATGATGCCATAAAATAAGCCTTGCCATTCTTAATTGCTTAATTAACACTGTATTTTAAAACAGAATTTTAATATAAGGTGTTGCTAAGCACCGAAGAGATTCACCTGAGATAAAATTTAGGCAAGTGAAGTAATTTCTAATGTGTTTACAACAGACCTCATGTCAGCCTTTCCTACAGCTGTTATTACAAGGATCAGATTCTGTGGGGGGGTAAGGGGCACAGTGGGGCAGCACATGCCAAAATATGTCATGAGTCTGAGGCAGGGCAACAGGGTGCCCCCACAGCCTTTCACTGAGACACTTCACCTACACCCCAGAGGTCAATTAAGTTGACATTCCCCATTAAAAATCCCAAAGCACTCCCCTGAGACTTGCTTACCCTGACCGTATTGCTGTCCCCATCAGGATGGTTTGTCAGAGGAGTGCTGAGTGTGGCCAGCCCCCCAAGACCTCCAAGAGCTGCAAGGGCTCCACTTTGGCAAGGGCTGTGCTCACAAGTTAGCTGTTTTTCTGCGAAGTGCCCTAGGAGACAGTCTGAGATTGCAGGGTGGACCTGAGCAGGGTAGCAGTACTTTTCCTCCATGCTGTGCTCCTCTGGAGGTGTTGGTCATCATTTCATCCCCTTCCCTGTGACTCACAGGAGCTGTAAATCTGATTGCTAATTGAGGGCACTTTTAAAATGCGGTCGTAGGGTTGGGGTCAGGGGGGAACCCAAACAACTGCTGTTGCTAAGACATAATGGTACGTGCTCAATAGTAGCCTGGGTTGCAGAGCTGCTGCCCTCCCAGGTCATTTGTCTGGAAGAGTGATATTGCTGGCATGAAACTGTGCAGATATTTTTAGATTAATATTTATTTATTTATCAGCTGTGCCGCCATGGGACAGTATCGACAGTGACCCAGTGACAGACCCATTAGCACCTGAGCAGGGTACACAGATGAATAGTCAAGTGTGGGGTGGTGTGTTGTGAAGCTTAATTAATTAATGTTTGTAAAGTGCTATGGGATCTTTTCATAAAAGGAGCTGGGTGTGTCTGTGCTTATATTATTTTATTTATATAACCCTGCAGTGATGCTAGTACTAAGCTGGAATCTAACGGAGCATTATGGCTTGGAAGGGCTGCATAATACAGGACAGAAACAAGTTATACTTTCATCTTTCTTTTGTTTTGTTTGGTATTTTTGTGGTTTGTGGGTTGGTTGGTTTTGGTTTTTTTTTTGCTAGATACACTTTCTGCCACTGTAGGCAGTCCAGGGCATTGTGAAGCACTGAGAGACTGTGAAAAGGAACATCAGTCTGTATTAAACTGGTTGCATTTTATGATGTTCCTATTCAGTAGATACAGTTCCTAAGTGACACAAAGTCATGCATCAACTTCATTAACTTCTGTGGCAGATTAGCTATAATCTATGGATTTATAGGTGACACTTTCACAGATGGTGACTCTGATGGAACATTCTTCTGACTGATGGTTTAATGTTACTTTGTCATCTGAAATTAACCAAATAAATTAGCTATAAATTTTATGTGAAAGTGAAATGCAGCTGTAATAGGAATAGGATGCATATGCCCAAATATAGGTGTATAGGCCTTGCAAAAATAAATACAAAGTAAAAAATTTAACAGTGTAGTTTAGACTATCATTTTACCAATTACACTATGTTTGCTCCAATTCTTCAATTCCTACTTGTTCAAGCCACTTATGAAATAATGTCTCACTGAGGGTTAAAGGATTGTTGCAGAAAACAGACCATTCTTTTTATTTATTTATAATAGCAAAATCATTACAGACTTGTAATAATAAAATGGACCCAATTTACTTTTTCTTGTTCTAGAAATTCCGGAAGACTTTTTGATATCAATCCTAGTCCATACTTAAGCCATGAAATAATTTTTCAGCCTGGTCTTCCCTTCCTGCTCTGTGAATAGCTACCACGGGAGCTTACCAGGCCGGTGGCTGCGCAAATGCTCAGGCTCTACCTGTGTGTGTCCAGTCTTTAGACTGGATGAGTGGATTATGTGGGAAAATACAAATCCCCTTTTTTTGCAGTTTCTCTTATTGAGGCAGTTCTGCTTAAAAATAATGGATTTATAGCAGGTAAAACCATGCCAGCAGTTAGAGCTCTATTAAGAAACGCAGAAGCTGTAGGTTCAAGTATTTGGGAATCCCTTGAAGTATAGTTAGGGTCCAAATTGTCGTGTCTTCTCTTCCACGTGTGCCTGCATAGCTGGGTACATCAGAAATTCTCTGAAAGCCTGTTGTAAACATGAAAACTCCACAAACCAACAAGGAGCCCAAGAGGAGCGTTGCTTCTGTAACAAGTCCCCTTACCTGCCCTCTGTCTGCCACAAAGGCTTCTTGTGGACACACACTTGAGGCCAAAATAAAAGAGCACTAGTAATATCATAATATTTTTCTGCAACTGCACAGTACTCCCCATAAATATTCTCCTATGTTGCTCTTGGAAACACATTCAAAAGGAAAATGTTTGGATGGAAGACTTCACAAATAATTATTTGTTTTCCTGAAAAACACACTATGCAATCTAAGCAAATAGAAATAGCAATCCTAAAATAGCAAGTATTGTTTCTATTTGTGCTGCTTCATCAGCTAAACCACTTTATGATACTGTTTCTTTATCAAAGAGACATTTAAATCAAGGAAATGATTTTTAATACTAGGGCAGAAATTAATTTCATGCATCTGCTAGCAAATGCCTACTATCAAGAACTGAGTAAACAAACATTTGCACATCTGCTCCTACTATATGAAAACAGAATCTCAAATTATAAAAGTAGTTAGGCTTTGCTTTTTACGTTTTTTAATACTGTAGTTTGCCATTTAAAATATTGCAAAGTGCAATAGAAGTACAGAACATACGTTTGTATCCAGGGTGAGGTAGAAAAATGTCCTTCAGTAGGACAAATGAACCTTCAGTAGGAGCTACTGTTTTTTAGTTTAATATTTGAGCAAGTCCAAGTCCTGCACGTGCAGTTACTGGTAGAAGTGTCTCCAAGAATGCTCCCCATCTTCCTTTCTAGCAGTTGAGTAGTAAAAGCTGAGGCAGAAAGTCCGTGTTGGTGAGGCTGCTCTCATTATTTGAAATGTCATGTTGCTATGCTTTTATAAAGGCTGCTACACTGTCTGCTCTTCAACTTACACAAGCTGTAGCCGTAAACCCTGCAAATTCCTGGGGCAGGAAGCCAGAGGAGCTTCCGCTGCTTGAAACGAGAGTGAGGCATAAGCAGCAGGTTTGCACTCTTTGTGTTCTGAACGTTTTAGGACCTTTCTAGGTTTTTCTGTGACTATTGCAGCCATCTGTTCAGTGGAATAAAGGTATCATGTGGGTAGGAACATAACAAGAAATATTAGTGCAGGCTGATGTAAAGTCACATATAGTCATGTATAGCAGGTACTTCTTTACTATTTTATACTCTTTCATAAAATACAGGATGCTGAAATTAAGCTTTGGGGCCATCAGTCCTCCCCAAGAAGCTGTGTATCACCGTTTAACATTAACCATCACCAAACAAGTATGCTGGCAAATTCTACTTTACTGATTTAAATAGAAAATGTTAATGCCAAGACTCTCCATAAGAAATCAAAGCTTGTAAGTGGCAAGATTCCCTAGGAGCTGGACAATGGGACAGCTCGTCACTACAGCTGATGGTCCAGCCCACCATGAGCTGTGTGTTGGTTCATGCCTGTCCTGACCCACCAGCTTCTAATCCTGCTGCCCACCTGAGCCAAGCCAATTTCTGACAAAGGGAGGATCCAGAAGCAAGGATCCGTGCTGAGAAGGGAAGGGAAAGAAATTGATTAAGAACAGTTAAGAGCTTTTTGCATATGCGTGATAAATAGAAATCACTGTTAGACTTAGTGTGTCTACGTGTCATCTGTCTGGTACCTGAGCTATATGAGGTTGAGAGAGCAGAGAACAATTGCTCAGCAGATAAAAATGCTTTTATGACAGTCTGGATGAAGGAAGACAGAAGATCAGATGTGCGAGTCTGGGGCTGGTGTCAGGGCTTAGGCCTTTAATTTTCTAAGTATAAGTAATAATCTCATTAGACCAGACAAACTAAATACAGTAGTTCATCTCTTGAGAGAGCTGAGTGCTGTTGGCTAAAAGGACTCGCATGTTGGGAAATTTTGGCTTTGCCTCACTGACTCTCTTTTCTTTCTCAAATGTCAGATGATACATGCTACACTTTAGACTACATGATAGAGTGGGAAATGGTCTCTGAAGAAGAGAGCTTAGCATATATACTTATGCACTGTGTACTGAATAGAAAATAAATATCCTTCAGCTGTAGCTTTACTGATACAGAGTATTTGGAATATAATATTCATTATATTCCATGAACAGCCACAGAGGCACCAGAAAAGATGTGAATGTCTATATAGGAAGGATTCTGTGATTGTGCTAGATATCTGATGACGCACTATAAATAGAGATTGAAATATGTTTTAAGCAGTCTGTGCACGACGTCATTTAAATCAGTCATAGATACTTATATGCAATACTAGCATAATAACATATTTTATCTCTGACAGTGAGTGGGAGTTAATTCTCAGGTTGAAGTTGCCTAGATCGGGCTCCTTGCAATATGTCCGAAAAAAATCCTAACAAAGAAAGAACTCTGATCTTGTTCAACAAATTAAGCTGAAGAACAAATAAAGCCTTTGTAGCAGTAGTTATACATAATTAGCTGTGATCTCCTGGGTACAGTCTGCCATTTGATGGAATTGATAGAATAAAAGTAAGAAAAAACCCCATCCCAAATCTAAGCTAACTTAAAGCATTAAAGGTAGTACTGGCTTTATATCTTCAAAAACACAGAGGAGCAAGGTTAGGGAATATCATTTGTTATTTTAAGGATAAAACTGATGCTTTTAAGTCATACTCAGAAATTCTCCTAGTTTTCTTGTTTCTCTATTGATCTGCATGCCTTAATATAAAACATCACACAAAGTAAATAATGGATCAGAGGCGTCATTCACCCAAACCTCTCTTCAGTACACAAGTAAGCAGGCAACTAGAGTATTTTGTTTGCCCGTTAACTGCAGTAGGAACAATCCTAGTTTCCTTGAAGTCAATGAGAGCTTTAATGTTATCCTTCAGTGGGGCCAAGGTTTCACCCTGTAAATTGCTGAGGTAGAGTCTAATGTAAAGCCTATTGAAGTCGATGGAATTTCTTCCACCGATTTTAATGGGTCTTGCCTCAGGGCGATAATAGACATGATGTTAATATTACATGCAGTGTTGATTCACAATGCTGAGCTCTCATTTTGTTACTTTTAAACAGTAAAATACATTTTGTTAGCAACAAGAAGACAGATCTGTTCTGGGCTGTTGTGAATCCTCTGATTCTGCCTTCAGAGGAATCTGAGGGTACTATATGCATTGTTTTAAGTTTAACCCCCCAAAATTGGTAGATGCCACCTTGTAGAATAAACTTGCATTTCAGCTGTCCTGATTTCACAGAAGACAAACAGAAAATAGAAAAATGTTTTTCCAAATTAAAGGCACTGAATCTTAATAGGGAGAAAGTGTTGGACACAAATCTCTTGAATTAAAATAACAACCTCTTTGGATGGGAGAAACAGAGCATGGACTAAATCTCCTCAAATAAAATACCAGCACTCTGGAGGATTAGTTGCATGCTCTATTTCTTTCTTACAAATGTGTTGTGGAGTGATGGGCAATCACCCTTATTCTGCCTTAGTGAAGGTGTGCTATCTCTGTCATGCAGATACAGCCAATCATCGTAAACTTGTTGAACTAGGTGCTTTTAAATTGTAGTTGCTTATTAAAGATTACAAAGTGATCAGAGGGTGGAAAATAATAATTTTTTTCATTGAACCAAATGCCATCATGCACTAGACCAAAATGTGATGTATTAATTAATTTGAAACCCCTCTTTTAAACCAGCTACACACTGTGTAGCTAAAATTTTTGCATCTTGTTTTATTTACTGATTGGGAACTGGTCTGCTTTGAGAACAGGCTGTCATTACAGTGTCCAAGAAAGGAGCTTTATTAACCCTGCAGGGATGTGCAGATTACTTCTCGCTGCATACCTGCTCTGATGTATTGAGGTAAAAGTATGTCCCTGATTTACTTCCTTCCTCTCCCTCCCATGCCCCCTTCCTTGCCCACCATCCGAAGCCTTTCCATCTGCACCCAAGATGATTAGTATTTCAGCAGCTCTCTTTCTAACTTTGCCACCTGCAATGCAGATAGGAGTGCAGAACATGAGAATGTATACTATTTTAGACTGAAAAATATGCATGCCCTGTCTGTTGCTTTTGATGGATTATTTGCTGTAAAGTTGGCTCATAAAGACTGTTATATCAGACAGAAATGCAGGAAAGGTAAAACCAATGACCTGAGTAAGGAACGTGTCTTCAATATGTTGTCTGGCTTATAGTCACAAAAAGGTCTCGGGTTTTTTTGTGCCAAGGTTTTTGCCAAAACTGAGGTGAGCAAAAGATACTGGTCTGCTTGGCAGAGGGGTGCAGAAGGCTTGGAGGTAGGTAAGAGCAAGCCAGGAGTAACTTGGTCCCTGAGATGATAAGAAATGCCAACTGTTGCATGTTTGCTTTGAGGCCAAAAGAAAAAAGAAAAACAGTCTGTACATCGGAATTTTGGTTGGTTTAAATCTGTCCAAGTCTCATGAACCTTGGAAAAAATGTCCTTCTATTATTTGTGGAAGATACTCTGCCACAGTTTAAATTACTTTTCCCCTCCCCCTGAAGAAATTCTGTAATAGATGCTATAAGCCTTTCTGGTGTGCTAGAGGATGGGGGTGACCAGTGGCTTTAGCACAGATACTCTGGACTGGGCAGTGTCATAAGAAAAAGTTAGGCAAAACACTTGGGGAACATGACAGGGCAGTAAAAGTGTACTCTGTGCTGCTTTAATGACCATGAACATTGCGCCTGTAGCCTGAATATTAACCCCTAATGCACTTAATATTTACCCCAAACCGGAAAGGACATCAACACGGAATAAAAGTGAAGAGCTTCTCAGTAGCTTGAGGATTAAGAAACAAAATTATGGCAGGGTCTTGTAAATATCTTCTAACCACCTATTACAAGTCAGGAATTCAGATTACTGTTTATGCTTAAACCTATTCCAAATATTGTTTAGGTAAGAACTGAAACTTCAGGTAAGACATGGTGAATTTACTGACCTGTATTGCAGAACACGTACTGATGTTCTTTACTGGCTGCATAATTATGACTTGCTTTTCGTTGTTTGCAATTAAGAATTAAATAACATTAAAAATACTTCTTCTGTCTTCCCCTTCGTGACATTAGAGTGAGGCTGGGGTTTGTTGTTTTGTAAAAATACAAGCCAAATTGGAAGATTGAGAGAAGGGATGTAATTAGATATTTTTATTTCTGTATAGGCAAATATATTTTAAAATAGTTCCCATTAAATTCTAAAATGCTAAAATTCCGACTAAAAGGCTGATTTCCACTAAAAGAGTAATTCTGGATAGGCACATCAGCAAGGGTGCTTTCTGAGTATGGACTGGGCTCTGATGTACAACCTGTGCCTCCACCTCCCGGGGTGAAGGAGTAGAGAAGCTCTATTACAAGGAGGAGAAACACATTGCAAGGGGAATACATCTGTTCTGCTAAGTAGAGAGTAGCTAAGAGACCTACTTCAGTTACCTCCACCCATTCCTGGTTGAAAAACAGCAATTGCCACAAGTAACCCTGGCCGTGTCCCTGTCTTACCACTGGCTCTCCACAGTGCTCAGCTGCCTCTGAAGCAAGTGTTGGCCGATTGCCTTTAGTCCCTGCTGAGACCTTCATGAAAACTCAGCAGCTCTGGGGAGTCTGCTCAGGAAGGAAACAGCCTTATCTTGCAGTTTTTGCAACTGCTAATCAAGGAGTGATGTCTCTGTCCATCGTCAGATGGAGATGGACACTACTTGCACAATTCCAGTCATTTCTGTACTTATGCAGTATCTTCTCCTTGTTAATGCTCCTGCAGTAGAAAAATATTATAACTGAACAGATAAAGCTACAGCTGCTGTCACTGTCTCTTCAGGCTAAATGGCACGTTATTTTGTAGTATATCTGTAGATTCATTTTGGAGGGGTATAAGAATCAAACTCATACAGAAAACGGGAATCTGCTACAAAATTCTAGTGTGTCCTAGATATATTACCTAAAACTTGACCTTTACATGAAACTAAACCAGAAAAAGTCAGTGAGAACAAGGCAGAGAACGTCATTTGTCACTATATAAAACCCTTGCAGTGCCCACAGCTTGAGAAGGGCATGCTGTTTTGATTCCTGCATCTCGGGAAGGACACAGTGAAATTAAAGAAATTACCAAGGAAAGTAAGTAAAATGATCAAGGAGTGGAGCAGCAGCCTTAGGAGGGGAAACTGGAGAGGCTGCAATGCCTCAGTTTGGAGAGGAGAAGCCTGAGTAGTGTGACTGAGGTTTACAGACCCATGAGGTTGTGGAGAAGTTTCCAATAGATTGCACTTTTTTTGTCTTTCTCTGTGTATGTGTTTTAGAATATGTTAACTTCCCATACTTTCCTATTTTGTACATTATATATTTATAAATTGTACATATAATTTTTTCTTAAAAGAAAACTTGCATACTTAGAGGTAGTGATTCTGAGTAGTTGAATTAAATGCTCTTTTTATGGTGAAATAAGGGCCTATGAAGAATAGTGCTTAAAGAAAGAAACTGTAAAGACATCAGTACATTATTTGTCTAAGATTTGACCTCACAGAAGGGCAGCTAAGCCCATCCAGCATCTAAATGATTTTGCTCTATAAAAGTCTTTGGAAATAGATTTTATCTTTTCTCCTCAGGAACTTATACAGAGCAAAGGAATTGAATCTGGGGAAGAAAATTAGCTCCATAGTGTAAAATATGTTAATTGCTGAGTAAAATGCCAGTATTATAGGTATTTAGGCCAAATTAATGTTGCAATGTTGCTATGCTAAAACTCCTGCCCTCTTGTAGTTAAATACATATTGGAACAGTTGTAAGTGGTAGTTTAATGTGTTTGGGTTTCCCAGAAAATGGGATTGGATTTTAGAAGAAATGATTATACATGGAGTGTTAGATTGGTTACGTGACCCATTTAACCCACTCAGTATTACTCTAGATATTGCCTTTCAGCCTCTATGAAGCCCTCATCCTGTTTTCTCCAGCCAAGGAAAATTTGTGGAGAACTTTCATAAGACATTCATCTGGGAGGAAAAGCGGGATGAGGGTGGTCCTGGTCACTGCTGCTTCCTGGAAACACAAACTGAGAGAGAAGGTTGAACCATGAGAGAAAATGGCAGAGTGGGCAAAAAAAGGCGTCAAATCAACCAGGTTGATATGCAAACAGAAACCTTGCCAAATAATTTAGTGCACAAGTTGGATCAGCTTTTAGGGGGTATAACTTGTGTAACTTAGATTTATGTAACTTGTAATTCAAGCTGACACTGACTTTGCCAGCATCGCAAGGGTCATTTTGTGCTGTTCTGGATCAATTTCTACAATGAACGAACTATCACTGATGCAATAGATTTAGTATTTACAACTGGCATTTTGTTGAAAGAATAGCTTTAAATTTGGGGGGATCATAGCAAAAAAAACAAAAAAACCAAAAAACAACCAAACCTTTGGTGGTAGTTAAGTCTTCTTAGTGTCTCTTGGTGTTTACAAGGGTGGTGCCTGAGTTTCAGAATTTTGTTCCAAATTCATGTTTGTCTTTTGGATCCCCTTTGAGAAACTAGAGCCAAAAAAACCCCAACTGCTAGTGTTTCGTGCTGTCCTGCACCACTGGTTTTTGTCATCTGAGGATTTAAAAGGATTTTCTTCTTTTTTGGCATCTGTACATGTGGCACACGCTGCTTAAATCCAGGCCTGCGAGTGCATATAACAAAATTAGCAAAACTGAGTCCAAGCTAAAATATGAGGGGAAAAAAAAAAAAATCAAATATTGATGAAAGGAGTCCTTAATTTTCCCAGAAAGTTTATCTGGAGCACTGCCAATGCTCCCTTAATCCTCATGCCCAGAGTGTATGCAACGTAACAGCTGGGATGGAAATGGTTATTCAGCCCTGAGAGCGGGAATGGTGAAACCTCTCTTCGGTCCCCACCACTGTGCCCTAGAGCTCTCCTGCAGCTCAGCTCTGCAGTTCATCATGGCTGCTTACCAATGGGACCTTTTTTTTTTTGATTGCTGATTCCTTCTTATGTGTCTTTGTGCAGTGTAGTTAATCTACAATAAAAACTTCCAACCATTTCTTTCTAGTGGAGCTTTCTCTTGTTCCTATTGCTGGTCAGGGGCAAAAGTGCCATGCCAAGAAATGGGAACCAGATCAGGGACTGAACCATCGTTAGTGATTCCAAGGAAACATTTTCAAAATGTAGTGGTCCTTTTTCCTTTTCAGTTCTATTTTGGTTTGATTCTAAACATTTTTTTTAATGTGAGGAATTTATAGTTTATGCACTAAACTAAAAAATACAGTATTTGCTCAGGTCTGAAGATTACAATGGCTTTCAATTTTTCATCTTCTGAAGTCAGTGCCTCTTTTGAAACACCACTTCCTCCCCAGTTCAGTTTTCTCAGAAAGGTAATAACATCCAGACTCATGGTATTTTCTATTGTAGGATTTCTTGCAGGATTTTTGCTTCAGGTTTTGGTAATATCGAAAAAGGAATGGAAAATGAAATTGCATTTGCTCTTTCATCTTCAGATTTGCATATCTCATAGAAGACTATATCCCATAAATTATGTTTGAGGAAATCTGTGCTTAATTTTATGTGTGGAAGGGTGCACAAAAGGTAGTCTGCCTGTAGGATTTTGAAGCAGGTCCATACTAAATTGCACAGAAAGGCTCAGAAGTGAAGACCGTGTTCTTGGACACACAACTTTCTTAGAGCTGAGTGGGGTGGGATTTCACAGACATCTGGGTTACATCAAGTACAAACCTGATCCAGGAGCTATTCTTTGTCACCCAAAGTTATTCTTTGTTTTTGAACTCAGCCTTCCTGGTGAAAGTCAAGTAAGTCACACACATTTTGAAGTCTAGTGCTAACACTCATGTATACATTTTGTGAGTGCTAACTGCTGAGTTTTACAGATGCCTGCAGAAGTGTCCAACTCATTTCTGAGGAGGCTAAGATGTATGTATTTGGATTAATATTTTATGTATATTTAGATGGCAGCATGGGTAATGTGTTTCAGGAAAGTTAAGAGTGCAGTTTATTAGAAATATTTAGAAATACAGTATTTATTGAGAGAACCAAGCCAATTCTGAGGTTCTTGTCTGTAAACAATCAGAATATTGATTTCTAAAAATTATTATGCTTATGAGATACAGCTTAGTTTATCGGAATAACATAAGAAATTATGCAATTAATAATGCTGTTTATTAGAGTGATATAATCAAATTAAGGTTCATGTAACAGCAGCATAATAAAAATTAATAAGATAAGAATGATAGGCATGTATTGACATGCCTGAGAAGATTGGCAGAAAAAAGACAGACATCTGGGTGATTTTATGTAAACTAAGAAAAAAATACTATGTAAAAGCTGCTGAGAAAGATAGATGACTTTTTAAAAATCTCAGAACAAATACATCTGGCTGCTTATGGAAAGTATTAGTGGTGAGGTATAATGCTGAAGTTATTTTGCACCGTTACTCTGAGCTCCCAGCTCCAAACCATGCTGCATGTTATAAATCCCAGCTTTCATATTCATGATGCAGTAGCAACATCAACAGTGTTTAAACCATAAAGCCATTGATTTAATTTTTTGTAACACATAAGTAAGCATGTAATTGCACAAAATGGAAATGAGCATTTGGCAACTTAAAATAGGAACGGAGTTCTGCAAAGGATCTAATTAGTTATTATGGAAGTTGCTTATTCTATTAATAACTTTTAAGTGGTCAGTGTGCCCTCAAAGTAGCTTTCTTGACAGCTAGAATAACAAGGCTGTACTATTATGAAATATTCTTTAGTCATATTACTGTCACTGTACCAGCATGATCAAGGCGAGAGGATACTGCCCAGGTGGCATTAATCACTGTGTTAATGGAAACGTTCCCCTGGAGAGACACGAAAGCTGGGTTAGAGAGCTGCCGAGGTAAGACTGCAGCAGCTCCCCAGTCAACTCAAGCAGCTTTAATTTAACCCTCTTTTAGATTAGCTGGAATAAGCCTTAATTTAGGATAATGGAAAGATCATATTAATAACGATTAATATTAAATCCCCCCCCCTTTTTTTTTCCTATTGAAAACTAGTGTGTGAGATACCTTCATAGGGGTTTATTCTTTCTTAAAAAGCATTGGGAATACGTTGTTGAATGACAGAGAATTAGGAAGGTTGAGAGTATTAGGAATAAACTGTTGCTGTGATAGAGGTCCCACATATGGAAATATAATTTACAGGTTGGAATGAATAGCTACATTTATGTCTAGAAAAAGGGAAAAGTGCTTCATAAGAAAAATGTTCCTTAGTAGGAAAAGAAAAGCATCAACTGTCTTCTTTCTACAATTGTTTTTTTTTAATGATAGCACTTTAGATAGGCTTCCGAATTATTACCATTATACACTGCTGATCTAGTAGACAGGACAAAGGACCTAGAAAAATCCTGAATGTGTAAAATAAAGACAAGCTTTCTATAAGCTATTTCACCTCTGAAATTCAAGATTTTCTCCATCTCCCAAATCCTAGCTATACATTACTTATCAGATTTTGGCTGTCTTAGGTGGGAATCCAGAAACTTTGATCTATGTGTTTGTCACCTCCAGAGCTGTTATTGCGTCTTACTCTTTAGGACTGAAAATAAAGGGAAGAGAGAAACTACAGTTTTGGCGGGATGTAGTAGTGTCCTACAGTAAGCTAAATTAAAATAAAATATGTTCGCACTTTAACTGCTATTTCAGCAATTACTCTGTGCAGGTCACAAACAGGAAAAGCATATACAAATTATTTTTTGTGGCCTATCACACTGCATAATGGATTGGAAATGCACATCATTACCGAAATGTGAGCCTTTACATATACATATTATACTGTTGTCTGAAGAATTTATCAACACTGACAGTATTTTCTTCACTATTTAGGTCAGTCCCAAATACATCAATTTGCCTTTTGTAGATTGCTTGGTAATCAATTTGAGAGTTCTGTTAAACACAACGTGAAGTTCATTGTCATCTGGCAAAACCCCAGACTGCATATTTGAATTCGGAAGTGCTGGGAGAAGAACACACATCCTTCTGTCCACCAAGCAATCGCAAAACAAGACAACTTGCCAATTTTCATATCAAGCCAGAAATGGAATTACAAATATGCAGTATCATGAGATGGTTAAAAAAAAGAAGACTTTTTTTTCATGTAAATTGGAAGTCCAGACTGTTCACTTGAAACATTGCAGCTACCACATCAATAACCAATGAGACAAATCTCAGTACTTACTTCCAAAATGAATCAATCCTTCACATTGATCCAACTAAGAACAGAGAAAATATTTTTGTATTTTTTTCATATTTTTTTCCTTACCACCAAGTGATTGGGATTTACATCAGATATATTATTCATATGGTTGCTTGCCTTATTTGTAGTTAGGAATGTATTTTAAAACATTAAATACTTGCAAACTGTTAAAAAATTGACAGAATTGTAGCTATAGAAATTAGCACCTTTCAGTTCTCTTGAATGAGACTGTAATATCTGAACTCCCAGTGTAGAGGTAGAAGCTAGCCATAGCACAGATAACATGAAGTCTATGGAGATGCACAGAAGAATGAATGAACTGCAAAAAGAGGAAGGAAAGCATTAAAGATGTAAGGATGTTAATGGATCTTGCTATGATAGCTCCTGTGATGGAGGGATGCAGGTGCTGATGATAACCTTTAGATACAACTTACAGCCAGCCTAATAAGTTTTTTTTTCATGAATATTTGGGATAGATTTAAGATCAATTTAATCCCTTTTGGAAAGAGAAATAGGCCAAAACCTGTAGTGTCCATAGTATAACCAAAAGGGTGTAAAGGTCTTTTAAAATCCTGTTGTCCCAATGACTGCTCCTGTTCTCCTGTCCACCTCAGCCCTCATGGTGGTGGCTGCTCTCTGTGCCTGTCTGGGTCATTTTGACTCTGCCCTCACTTTCTTCCTTTCCAGGACCCCTAGTTTAAATTTTGAGACTTGGGTTCCCAGTGTTGCTCTATGGATATTTTGGACTGAATATTGTCTTTCCTACAGCTACTGCTGCCAATGGCATTCATTCTCACCACGACTCACCTTGGGGTAGCCAGACAAGTAGATACGTATTTCTGATGCACACAAACTTCTTCAGGAAGTAACACTAAACATTGGATCTGAAATATAACCAATAGCTTCTAAATCACTAAACAGAAATGAAGACCTGTGTAAATGTAGGTATTGGCAGAGGGGATTGATTTGAGCTTCAGCCCACCTAGTGTTTTGTTTCAGACTGTGTCCTCTGTCTGATGTGACATGAGGAAAGCAACTAAATTCCTTTCAAGCAATTTCAAATGTTCAGCAAGACAAAATAACTTGCAGTCCAGAAAATATCTGATCCTAACTGGTTAGAAATTAGTTAATTCTAATATCCAAATTCCTTTTTCTAAATTAATATTGTAACTTTTGCTGCCCTCATTATCTGTAAAAAAAAAATATACAGTCCTTCTTACCATCTGACTAAGTTCTCGGCCTCAGTGATATCCTTGTGATGAGGATTTCAACTGTCTAATTAAGTCTTTTATTGGAAGAAATACTTTTCCCAGTTTGTAACCTTTCAATTTCACACACTGCCCCCAAATTCTCACATCACGACACTAGAGAACAGGATTCCGCTGTCCCTCTGTTGTTAGTAAATCTGTGTATTTTAATTATGTCTTCTTGCATTTGCCTCCTCTCTAAGGTAAACAATTTTACTTCGCTACAAAAGTTTTCCATGTCAATAAAGATTCTTATTGCCTCTTTCTGAAAACCATTTAGTCCAGTAGAATGCTTTCTGAGGTGATGATAAGTACTGAGCACCATGTTTCAGATGGCAAGAGTGAATCAGGGATTTATATAATGACATTATAATCTTTTCTATATTATTCTTAATCCTACTTATGTGTCCTAATGTTTTGTTTGCTGTTTCAGCTGACACTACACATCGAAGAGAGGTCTGCTCATAGTTGCTGAAAATGATGCTTATCATTTTCCTGAGTTGCTACAATTAATGTAGAAACTCATCAGGGATCTGGGTAGTTCAGACTTTCCTCTCCTGTGTGCATTACTTCGTATTTCTTAGCATTTGATTTCTTTTTACTGTCTTGCTGAATATTAATTTAGGCTGGATCTTCATGGGGAAGCTCGGGAATGCAGACCTGACAGCATTTGCATTTTGGTAATAGTGTTTCATTTCCATGTTGGATGTGGCTCACTCTTAGTGTTTTCATATGTGTCTCATACAGCTTATACCAAATGTTCATTTTAAATAATTTTAACTGGCTAGTAGGATATTTTAAATTTACTTTTAAATGTTTCTGCTGGCATAGTGTAATTTGTGGGAGGCAAACAATTTTCTAAATCAAAGTGGAATTCTTATGCAGGTACATATTATATTTCCCTTATCCTAGAGAGTGCATGAAGTTATATCTTATTACAGTTGAGTACCAAAGGAAAGTATAACGCTTTGAAGCATATATAAATAGGGTATATTTTATTTCAAGCTTCATAAAATAAGATTTTAAGCTTTGATTATTATTATTATTACAATACCTTTAATTTATATATATTTTTAGCTGTTATCCATTTAGATTTTTGAAAATTATATTTCAAAGCACTTTTTGTACCTATAAATATAAGGACCAAACATAATGAGTTATGGATCCCAATGAAAAATATATTGAAGGACTATTTATTGTCAGGATGAGGTCTGACTTGTGGGAAGGCAGGGGAGGTGAGTATGTTTTGAGCTAGAATACACTTTACCCAACACAGTGCAATTGTGGCCATGAAGCCAATGTGTACACTATGAATTACTGCTCTTGCTTTGCAGAACCTTTTCCCCTTTAAGTGCTCTGCACTGTATTTACGTCTATCCTGTGCCTCTGTGCCACTCCTGCCGTACGTATTGCTCTGGTAGGATACGTGGATATTTGGAACTGCATTTCCTGAACCGTGGGCTCTTCATCAAATTCTGCTGATGTGTCTGTCACTGCCTTGTGATCCATAGCATGAACCGCCTCCTCCCATACTATGCCTTTTTTTGTTACTGGCAACCACGGTTAAAGCAGTCGTAGCAACCCCACCAGTAGCTAGTCTGTTTATGGTTGCACTGAAAGGGAACTGTAAAAGCAAAAGATGATCATATCAACTACTTAATTTTGGAAGAGCTTCTCTTGGATAAGCCTCATTTGGTATGATGCTGCTCCAGAGTTCAGGAAAGAGATTCAGTGCTCTGCAGAGATGGCAGATAACTGCAAGGATGGAAAAAATACCTTTGGGGTTCAGGATAATGAAGAGTATCAAGGGAGCGAACAAATGGATCTTATTGTAGAACTGCAACACCAGCACCCTCGTTTGAAGTTTCCTCACTGTCAGAAGTGCGGGGTTTTCACTGCCATCTGGAGCTGGCCACTGTTGATAACCTGCAGGCGGTGGAGGCCAGTCACCTATTGAAAATGGACATGATGGAGGGGATTGAGGGCTATGATAAAGGTATATTGGATGCATGTTATATAGCTTGACAGCCTATGGGAGGATGATTTGCAGTCTATGAAATTCCCAAAATTCAGTGGGGTAATTAACGGAACCCTGTTTGTCTAATTATTGTCCCACATGCAAATCTTCAGGGTCCATCAACAGAAACGAGTATTTCTCTATTGTCCTTTAGGTTAAATTGATGTCTGTTATTGATGTTTCCTGTGCTATTCCAGGGGACTTTGCTAATTCTCCACTGTGCTGGGTGATGAGAGCTGCATTGTAGAGAAGATCTACGTTATGGCTAAGGTTTGCCATGATGATGGCAGGTGCATTTGAAAGATAAAAGACACATTGCAATGACTCATAAACAAGCTGAAACGGAGGGTCTTACACCCAGCCACACAAAAAGCGACAGTGGTACAGGGAGCCAAATGTCGCTCTCTGGCACGCGTTCGGCTCCACTGGTGCCAGTGCCCCCAGCTTAGTGGCACCCAGGGCCACATCCTCCAGGCGCCAGCGATGGACCTGCGCAGACCCACCTGCATGCTGTGACCAGCACAGTTTGTGTTCAGTGTCGTAGCTGCAGCAGCTGGGTAGCTGGAAGGGGCTTCACAGTCTCCCGAGAAAGGCACAGATGAAGACTGTTTTGAATTCACCTTCTGCCTTTTAATGACATCGTGAATGATAAATTACAAGTTTATTCTAGGTGTCTGAATGTTTCAGGCTTATAGTGAGTATTAAAATACTATCTCAAACGCTGTCAAAAGAAGCTGTTAATATAAAGATTTAGCATGAGTGCCTGTATGTGCATAAGAAACAGAAGAGAGAGCTGTGTTTCTGTGGTATTAAAGTGAAGCAGACAAATTCAGAACACTACTCTGGTAAATACAAAATACTAAAGATCAGCTCCACTGCATTCTTAGTGTTGTACTTTCCATTTCTCTATACCCATGAATTGTTCGAGCCTCCTAAAAAGTCTGGGAAAGTTTCTTACCAAAATATTTTTTAAGGAGTTTTATTAAAATCATGCTCCTACTGACATATTGATGAAGCTCTTCTCTAGTGGAAGCTCCAATGATTTTAATTTTATCAGGAAAATACATGAAAATCAAGCAAGAGAAAAACCATCAAACTCTAATAAATCTTTTAAAACAAATTAAAGTGATGACTGAGGTAACATATTCAATTTTCAATAAAAAAGGATTTTCAGCAAGCCACAAGCATTACTCAAAGACTTAAATCTGCAAAACCAGAATTCTACTTGTTTGTTTGCACTTGGGTGCATTA
This sequence comes from Aptenodytes forsteri, assembly GCF_000699145.1. Lineage (NCBI taxonomy): Eukaryota > Metazoa > Chordata > Aves > Sphenisciformes > Spheniscidae > Aptenodytes > Aptenodytes forsteri. The sequence continues at coordinate 454,861 of NW_008794154.1, read as the reverse complement.
AATCAAGTGGGTGGCTGATCTGTAAAACACGGCACTGCCCACACTCCAGCACAGGGCAGCTTGGTGGTTCCCAACACTGGAAGTTTCTTATGAGTAACAGATAAGGATAGAAAAATAACTTTTCAATGAACTTTCTGTACACAAATGATGTGAAGTTTCATGTTTGGCTCATCTGCAATTCAGATAATTAATGATAAGGTGTCGGATTTTTGTAGCAAAAGCATAGTTAACTATGTATGTATGTGTTCATACATAATTCTCCATTGAATAGTGCCAAATGTATCCAAAGGGATTTCTGTTTGTTGCTTGCTCATTCAAACATATAAATACTGGAAAAAAAAACCAATCTTAGCTGGAAAATTTCCTTCCTCCAAGTTTCCCATTTCAGGAGAATACAGGATAACATCCTATAGAAATAATATTAACCATTAAATTACGAAGTAGAGTACTGGTCCAAATATTTCACTGTACAGACAGCAGTGCTGTGTGAAAAAGCTCCTTATTGGGCCCTCTGTGAACCTGAAGGGAAATGTATCTATGAAAACTATGATTTAGGACCAGTATTGTTGGTTCATATGTCTGCCACTGCTTAGAGACCGAAGAGCTAGTCATTTCTATCCTCTCTAATTCTCCTGCCTAAAGGCTCATTCCAATTTCAACTAACAGTCAAAGATAGAAACCATGTCCATCATGTCTATGTATTGTGTTTTCTTCATTTCTTTCTTTGTGGTATGTCACCATTTTTCATATTATGAGCAAAGGGATATTTCTTTGGCTGAGTACCTAATGACTGAATAAACTCCAGAAAATAATATGATAATTTCCTAATAACAGCAGCAATTACTCTTTCTGACTTTACTAGTAGTCTTAGCTCGATGTGTTTCTGATTAATTAGGCAGCATTTTTTCAATCATGAAGCAATTTAAAAATATCCTTTAAGGTCTAACAAGTGGTGTACACTGGATGCCACAATTTTTACAGTTTATTTTATTCAGTTTTTGATGATTTGTGGATCCTGCCCCACACTCCACCTTTGAATCTATACCTCATTGTCTTCAAAGCTTGTGCTGCTGTTTTTATAATGAAATAATTAATATTGGTGCCAAAAAATGCAAGGCATGAATACGGCAAAAAGTGGGTTATGACCTCTAATAATTACTCTTTCTGACTTTACTAGTAGTCTTAGCTCGATGTGTTTCTGATTAATTAGGCAGCATTTTTTCAATCATGAAGCAATTTAAAAATATCCTTTAAGGTCTAACAAGTGGTGTACACTGGATGCCACAATTTTTACAGTTTATTTTATTCAGTTTTTGATGATTTGTGGATCCTGCCCCACACTCCACCTTTGAATCTATACCTCATTGTCTTCAAAGCTTGTGCTGCTGTTTTTATAATGAAATAATTAATATTGGTGACAAAAAATGCAAGGCATGAATACGGCAAAAAGTGGGTTATGACCTCTAATTAAAATGAGTATGTTAGCACAAAAGAAATTCCTCTTTTATAATTATTCAACCATATTGTACTTTTGATGAGCATCTCGTGTGGAACAACATCAGCAGAAGGTGGGATGTTATTGATTGCTAAAGAGCTGTACTCCTTGAGGCACTTCAACTTTTTACAGGTAAACTTTATACAGTTTCTTGTGTGTAGGACATAAATCTTTATTGGAGATGGTCTGTCAGTAACAGCATCATAAAAATGACTGCTGAATATTCCTGGTAATTTGTGGCATGCTTCGAAGGTCAGCCATTAGCAGTCAGAGAGGTTGAGCAGCACACAGTGTGGGTACCTATTTATTTGGGAATTTCTGCCTGGTTAAATGGTTGTCAAACGTGACAGCTGCATTTATAGCAAGAGTTAATGTTCGAGGATTTGTCAGGACTCTTTGACTCTCCTGACCTAATCTTTAATTTAGTCACATATTTTCATTTTCAGCAGGCACAAGACTAATGTGTCACACAGATGGACTGATTCTTGTTTTTCATGTTAATGGGTCTGTTCCCACACGATGCTGATTTTGTTGGTATTGACGTACTCTGGGCCCATCCTATTAACTGGATAGTCCTGTAATGAAGGCATTAGTTTAAAGTCCTCTAGAACAAGGGTAATATAAAGTTTGTCAAGAATTACTGTGGAGTTATAAGGATTAGGCAAATGTTCAATTGCTGCATTTCCAAAGTCCACATCATAATTAGAGGAAGAAAAAGTAGTCCCAATTAATATCAGTTCCACAAAAGAGACTTTCACTAAGACTTTTTATTTTAACATACAGCATTTTTGCTATGTAATTTGTTGACACTTAAGGTTATCTTAAAAGTACACCAGTTCCTTCCTTATGAATATGCTGATTGTCTATTATAAATCCATCTTGCTCCAGGTTAAGAGAATTTGTTATGTATCAGAAATTCTATATAGATTCTCATTTGTTACTGGCACACTTTTTTTCCTCTCTTTAGAAGGACATGCACTTTTTCAGCAAGGAAATATTTTCTGGAAATAATTTAATTGGGAAGAAAAAAGGCTCTTTCTTCTCTTTTTTTACTCCAACAAAAAGAGTGCCCGTGATTTTGCTTTGTGAAGCATGGCACAATGTTATGCACTCAGCCATGGACTCAATTTCATTTTATCCCATCTACAAGGCTACTGCTGCTTTGGAGTTACATCTCAGAGCTCTCTGCCCCACACCCCCACTTGTTATTTTGTTGTTGGACTTAAATTTGAGTTTGATGGTTCAGTGTTTTAAAATCAGAAGTAAACTATCAGCTGGAATAGCCTCCCTTCCCAAACTGATCCTGAACTTGAAAGTGCTGAAAGTTGAGTTGTCTCTCTTTGCTTTCAATTATCTCAATTCCTGCTGAATATGTAACTCACATTTTAGTTGTGTCTGCTAACAGGTAGCTCCCAGTGTTTTGTAAATTGTATGTACTGTATTTAAGCAGCTGTAGGTGAGGTGCGGAAAAAAAGAAGAAAAAAGTAACCTCAACATTAAGTAATGGCTTGAAATAGGTTGAATGCTAGATGTATTACTAATGCTACCTTCATATCCCAGTGCTAAAGCTGTTCTGTAGCTAATGCTACCAAAATTGCCTGGTGGTCAGTTATCCTAGTGTCTGTGCTGGGATAGCTCAGGGACAAACCCCACCTTCCCCCTCCTCCTTCTCCTCCCAGTGAGATCCCATCTGCTTGGAAGGGTGTAGTTAAGGAGGGGAAAGCGGGAAAAAGTAAGACACCAGGGAAAAAATAAGATACCCTTACTAATGCCCACAATTCCCTAAGCCACAGCATCTCTGCTCAGGAGGTTTAGTGGTACTGCAACCCATGGTGATCACTGACTCTGCTGGGTATCAGCATCACGAGAGATTTTATATGATCACCCTCATTTGTATCCCGGTGGTGAAATCTAGAAATGGCTCTAGAGCCAAGGCCTTGAGCATGGCCACCAACTCTTCCAGACCACACCAGCTGCATGGGTGCCATGTCAAAGCTCCCTGCCCAGCAGGAAGGTTAGTTTTTACAGCTACTTCTCCGTTCTGCTGTTTCTACTGGAAAGAGGTGCAGGTACAGAAGATATCTATGAGATGGCCTGCATTTCATGCTCTGTTTTTCATCAAAGTTTAGATCAGCTTACATAAAATGGTATCGTTATTAAATAAGTGGTCAGTTGTTACTGCCTCATCCGTACCTCTCAGTTACTTTTAGGAGCTTCATCCAGCCTTTGCAGGCAGTCAAGTTGGTTGTGCGCTTGCTTGGTTTGTCCTGAGACAAAGGGTTAGCTAGAGGAGAGAGGATAAATAACTGTAAAAGACCTTGGCACAGAACTTCAGGATGGTTCAAGTTGTTCTGAGAGGTAAGGCAAGAAGCAGCTCATGACCAGGGCAATTATTGTTTTAATGCTGTTGCTGTGTCTTCTCCTTGGCTACCTACAATCCATCACACCCAGTCTCTCTCCCCATGAGCACAAAACAGCCAGATTGTGGACATTGGTCTCTTAGTCATATGGGCTGATCTGATATTGAGGACCAGTATCACTCATAAGCCTGTGGCTTAAGTTGCTAAAAGCCCTAGTGTTTTTTTATGCTAGATTTTGCAGATACTAACGAGGGATTTCTAAATCACATATATCATACATATTATAATCTCTATTAAATAAGGGCATTTGTTATTTTTAATGTATGTATACTGAAAAATCTATCCTAAAGGAGAACCAAGCTAGGTAAAACGTGAAAAAAAAATAATATTGAAATATAACAACTATTCATGAACATGCCGTTCTTTATAGCAAAGGAAATAACAACAAGAATTAACTTCCTTGAGCTATATGTAACTGTTTTTCATTCTGAATGTTATTTTTTACCTGAAATTTCCATGCTTTCCTTAGATTTTAAGTACATTGTGTAGTCTTGTGTCTGTTTTTCAGTTTTTAATTAGTGAAAATTACATAGTTCTCCTGAAATAATTCATCAGTTGGGCTTTAGCATTCTTGGATAATTAGAACTTAATGTCTAATTATGGAACACGAAAAAATTAAATCTGAATAGCCTCAGATTTTCTAAGGTTCCTGAGCAGTTAAGAACAGAAATCTGAAAACAAATATTATTGTTCATAAAGAATAAACTATGAACACCCCATTTTTATACTTTAATCTGAATAATTAAATACCACACGCAACTTTATTACAATTTAATATAGGACAGATACATGTTTTTTTAATGAGTTGATAAGTAGGTTTTAGAACCCATACTTGTAGATTTGTTGTGTAGATTTTAAGAGCCACAACAAAGTTATAGATAGAGCGATTCTTTGCATAGAAAAATATTATGTAGCCAGTTTGTAAAAGACCCTGATAAACTGCCAATTAACTTTTTCATGCCATATTCCTAGAACAAGCATAAAGTTAAAATTTACACTGAAAATTAAAAAAGTAAGGCAAACTGTAGCTAGAGAAGAAAAATATTTAAAAGGTAATTAATGAATTTTGGTGAGAATTCAACCTTTTCAATATTTTTAATTTCAAAACATACTGATGCCCACCTTCATGTTTGAGTCACACTGGTTACGTGGCCTGTGTGAACACCTGCCTGTGAGGAGCGGTTGGTCTGCAGCCTGCTCTGCAGCCCTCCCGTGTCCAGCTGCCCCTCACTCTGCCCAGGGGAGAAGCTGCCTGTGAAGGTTAGTTTTCAACATCTAAACTTTTTCCAAGTTGCAGATTTCCTGCTGTGATAGCAAGAAAATTCTTCTGGGATTCTGAGAGTCTTGAAATATTAATCATTAATCAGCACTTTGAACCCTTGTTCAGAAAGATATTTATCTGCAACATATTCTTAAAGTTATTTCATCCTGTTATTATCATATTAAGGCCATTCACTGTTGTGAGTTGTCGTAGGATCTAGTTTGAAGTGACCCCATGTTTAGCTTTTTTCCACCGCTGTTTGTTAAAATATAATATATTACATGTAACTGGAAACGTGTCGTTTATCATCCCTTCACTGGGCTGATCAATATGGCATTTGCAAGACAATATCAGTCTTGATTACAAAATTGTCTCTGTTCAAGTTTGTGCATATTGTGAAAAATGGAGTCACTGAAAGAGGTGGCTTATGAGGTTTTATGCCTTCAAATCTAATCATATTTTTAGACATGGCATTAAACATTGAAGGTTGGATATATCACAAACCCCAGCCCATTCCATTTGCAGTAATAATCCTCCCTGATTAAGACTTATAGTTAGATTATACCAGAGATCAGAAATCATTTCTCAGTGGAGTGACATTTATATCATTTTCTTTAAACAAGTAGGAATTATCCCCATTCAAATGAAAATGAACGTGATGCTTGCATCCTTCAATTTCTTTAAATACTTACTCCTTATCTGTAGTTCTATTTTTGCAGGAAATAATATTTTATGCCCTTATTTTAAATTACAGCGATGTGAAGGAACGTTATAATTCAATCTACAAAATATGTGGCTGCTGTTTTCTTTGCAGTATAATGTCAAGCTGCTGTTGTGTATTTGCTAATTATGGTTAGTAAAATACATTTTTTACCAGATTTCTGAAGGTTAAGTTTACAAATATTTGTATAATAGAAATGAATATAAGGGAAAAACTTGTACAATTTTTGCTTATTAGCTGAAAGGTCTGCAAGAGAAGCAGACAATTCATATTAGGAAAGCAGAAGATTCAGTCTAATTGCTACTTTAGTACTTTTTAAAACTCACTTTGAAATCAATAGGAAAATTTCCTCTGGCTTTAAAGGGAGTTTGGTTAGATCCTGGGGAAAAAAAAAAAAAAAATATATATGAGAAATAAAGATAACTAGATTTAATAGCATGCACCATCAGTTGCTCAGGAGGGCGTCTTATTTTTTCCAATCCAGAGGAATAAAAAGACAGGACAGTCAGCAGCACCCAGGCCAGAGGAAGTCACCGACTGCTGCTGTAGGTGGTTTGAGAGATGGACCCTATTTTTTCTTACCATGTCTGTGGTCCTGAAGGTGGGAAAAACATCAAAGCAAAAGGCTGTTAGAGCACTGCTAGCTAAGCTGGTAGTTTGAATGGCTGGTGGATAAGTTACACTGATGTATTTTTATTGTGTGAGCTTTTGGCTGTGATTGTAGCAAACAATATGAAGCAAAGGGGTAAATATCCGGAGCACGGGAGTAACCACGTCTGCCAACGATATAATCACACGTAATCTAATAACCTGACATGTTGCTGCCTGGGATAACAGTCAGATGGAAGTTGGATGCCAGGAAGAGTGCCATGAAATTGGACTGCTTGGCGTTAAACCAAGTATTCAGCATGACTCTGCCTGAGCGAGAGCGAGACAAAGCTACGAGAGGGAACAGGAGAGAAGTAGTCTTTGTGAAAAGGAAAAATAACCTGAAACAAAGAAGCATAGCTTACCTTGGTTATGAGAGTAGTTTTGCGTTAAATTGTGGTTTTGTCAAGCAGAACTGATGTGTTTTGATAGTTATGATTATTCTGGAGTCATTATTTAATAGTATTTTTAACCTTTCACTGTGGCACGCCAATAAAGCTTGCAGGAGATGGAAACATTTTTGGAAATGCCACTACCACATCGTAGCTCTGTGACAATGTATCTGTTAGCAGATATGGCTATAATATTTTATTTATAGAGAATGCAAATATATCAAGTATGGGTCAAAAATAAATCAGGCAGGCTACTCCAAACAGGCATATATCCCAAAAAAGCAAAAAGAGTGATTATTTAATATTAATCTTTTCTAAAACAGGAAGTTACTAATTTTCAAAATCCTTATTTATTTGGCTTTAAAATTCATTTATTGGCGTTCACAAGATATCGCACATGTTCCTAAGACTTCAAAACTAAGCTTAAATGTTAGCATTTAAAATATTTTCCAAATGCTAAATGTGTTGCATGCGTTTTAAAATTTTGTATTAAGGCACCATAAAATCCATAAAGTGCTTAAAACATTTAAACTGTATAGAAAAGCTACTGCAACTCATTAGTTTGCCTCAAATGTGATGATTTTTCATGTATCCAAAATGAATAGCAGAAGAGGACATTCCAGGTATTTATTCTTAGTCTCAATGGACTTTTTTCATATGTACAATTTGTTAGTTAATAGTAATTGAACACTTATTCAATGTAAGTATTCAGTAATCTGACTTGATAAGTATTTTTTTCTTTTCTCACATACTCTGATGTGACACTGAAGAAAAAAAAAGTCAAACCATTGCTTTTTTTGAAGAGTCATTATCTTTTTGTTAATTGTCTGATGAGAGAAATGTATTCATCTCACACAAGCCATTTTTCATGCTCCTTTTCTGGTGAATGGATCTTTTGTGAGGCAGCAATCTTACCTTGACCTGTAACAAAGCTTTTGAACCTCTGTCTCTCTACAGAATTGTTTGAATACCTTCTCTTCAAAGTTATGCGTTTTACTGAGTGACAGAAGCTTTGGAATTCAAAGAACTAAATTTCATTACATGAGTTCAAACCTAATTCCATCTGTATAAAAAAATTAGGATTTATTTTTCATAATGTATTACTCAACTTTTATGCATCTCGATGTGCAGCATTAGCAGAAGATTAACAGTAGTTTTACAACAAGTGGTAAGTAGTTTTACACCTTTCTGAGAGGTGGTGGTAGATGGTTAAAGGGACTAACTCTGAAGATTCAGGCTCCTCTTTCAGTACAAGTCGCCTACCCTACAGAGCTCTACATTGGAGCATGCAGCACTATATAGTCCTGATGCTGTGTTTCTGAATGCTTGCATTTGAAAATTAGCAAATACTACAAGAATTCAATGAATAGTGGAAGTACACATCCCTGGTATTTACTCTTTAACTTCATGGACTTTTTACTTATGTATATATGGTATTAATTAATTTAGGTATTAATTCGTAGTGAATTTAACAACAAGCAGAATGTAAATGATAAATTAAATTAATTGCTCTGCAATAAAAACCCACAAACCCATTCCTTCCATCAAGGTTCGATATAACCTAATTAAAAATAGGATAAACCTCATCCCTTTGTCTTAATAAGCATGTTAAATTAGCTATTTCCTCCAAAGAAAAAACATGCTTAGAAACAAACAATGTTTAGGAATGGGAAAAGAGTTGCTTTCTTGTCCCCTGCTATTTGTAATCTGTGATTAAGTGGTGTGAAATGGGGCTAAGCCTTCCTGTTGGTGCCTTAGAGCGCTTCCTCCTCCCCTGTGCACTCAAAATACGTCTGGAACTAAAGTAGAGCATGGCAATACTAATCTTCATTTTCTCCATAGCGTTAGAAAATCTTTTATAGCAATGTAAACTCTAAACAAAGCCTGTCATTTGTTTAATCCCACAAAGCTGTAACTCTTACAGAGGCATGGATAAAAAGAAAGAAAACCTAATCATATGCATTTCCTACATTACATGGTAAAAGTAATTGGAAGATGTCTTTCTGTCTCCATGCATAAAGTTAATTTCTTGAGTCCTATTTTTGTATGTGTATTTGATTGAATTTTCAAAAGTTGAAGTCCCGGTGATTAGAGGTTGGACTGAAAAAGATTTGATATTCAGACAGACTTAGAATCATAGAATCATTGAGGTTGGAAAAGACCTCTAAGATCATCGAGTCCAACCGTCAACCCAACA
>NW_008794154.1:426451-443548 GCF_000699145.1 Aptenodytes forsteri | reverse complement strand
AGGCACCTCCCCTGGTAGGCTCACTTACCAGCTGTGTCAGGAAGTTGTCTTCCACACACTCCAGGAACCTCCTAGACTGTTTCTTCTCTGCCGTGTTGTATTTCCAGCAGACGCCCAGGAAGTTGAAGTCCCCCACGAGAACAAGGGCTAGCGATTGAGAGACTTCTGCCAGCCGCTTGTAGAATGCTTCATCCACCCCTTCATCCTGGTTGGGTGGTCTATAACAGACTCCCAGCAGGATATCTGCCTCGTTGGCCTTCCCCCTCTTCCTTACCCATAAACACTCAACCGTATCATCATCACAATCGTTGAGCTCTATACAATCAAAACACTCCCTAACATACAGGGCCACCCCACCGCCTCTCCTTCCTCGCCTGTCCCTTCTGAAGAGTCTATAGCCATCCATTGCAGCACTCCAGTCATGAAAGTCATGACTTATTATCAAATATGCTTAAAGTGACCCTAAACCCCATGTTATTCAGCTACTTTACTGTTGTTATACATGAATTTCATTGCTCATGTTATCAATATAGTGACCTAAGAAGTTTCATAGAAAACCTTCCTTCTCAGTGTATTGAGCAGTAGGCATGGTGAATGCATGATTTGTGGGAACAAGCATATAAATGCACGATGGCAACTCCACATGAACATGCATCACTTTTAAGCTCCTGGTATACTGCACTGATCCATGTGCACCAGGACACTGTGCGTGCGACTGGTCCCACGTAGTCCTCTCCTAGAAGGAGCTGCCTGTGAGCAGTGGAGGATGGATTATGTCATTACATCTGATTTCTTTACTGTACGTGGGTGAGTTTCTGTGATTTAAGACAGTAATCTGGACTACTCTCCTATTGTTCTGCTCCATTGTGTACTTACATATTTAATCACATCCTGGTGAAAACAGGTAGCTGCCCATGCTCCTGCATGACTACATTGAAGAGACTGAGAGATCATGTCCTACCATTTATGCAGCATGAATAAAAGCAGTACTATAAATAAAAGCTTAATTTGGAAGTTCTCTAAGTCTTATCACATTGTCAGATGTGTTTACCAGTTCGATTTGGAAATGTTCCATGTTGCAAAGGTATCACCTCTTTTCCTTTAATTCTCATGTTCTGCAGCCTAGGATAAATATATTTTGTTGACTCTGATTTTCACTTGCATCAGAATAAATGGGAAAACACATTGCTATCATACTGTCTAAGTAAACTTCTTTTTCCCATGGAATTGCGAATACCTAAGTTGAAGTAAAATGTGCTGTAAATAAAGCTTTGGCTGAAACAAGTTTATAAAACTGATGATTATTATTTTATTAAAAGTGATAGAGATGTGCACACAAGTCATCATAGAGGCACACAATAAGAAAGGATTGAGAATCCTAAGGCAGCTGGAAGCAGATGTGTATATGGAATGGGGAATACGTACTGAAATAAAGGGTAATTTTCTATATTATATATAGTGAACCTTAGGGCTATAAAGTGCTGACGAGATCTAACGGTGAGTCAGAAAATAAAATAAAATGGAAATATAATATCACAAGAAACTAGGCAAACAGTAAAATAACTGAGGGTCACCAAATATTTGGGAAGACTGATAGAATGACAGACATAGTAGATTAACTAAACTATGTGATGCAGAGCTGAAGGAACTGTAGATTGCAACACGCATCCAAACCCTTTTTGGAGGCACGTTGGCCATGGGAGTGGGAGTGGGTTCTTGGGCAGGAAATGATGGAGGCGGTCCTTTGGGTAGTATGTAGTTTCTAGAGGTTAACGGAGATTCCCTTTTTAAGAGATACCCACATCGAATGTGTTCATTTTCTTACTATTAATTTAGATGCAGAACAGGTATTTCTTTAGATGACTAGTTCTTTACAACAGAAGCTGTGTTCCTTGCTTATATTCTACTTCATATGATGGGGATGTGGGATCCTCCTCATTTACTGCAATAGTAACAGCACAATAACAGGGCTGTGTCAAGGACAGTGAGAATTTTGTCTCCAGTGTTAGATGCACTCAACAGCCTGACCTTGCAAAGCAGCGGCTTTGATTAAAAAAAAAAGAAGCAAAAGGATAAAATAGCAGGAGCTGTTTCCATGGTTTGAAAAAAAAATAATCTATTTGGCTGTCCAATGAGTAATACTAGAATTTAGTATAGTGGAGTTTGTTATGGTACAGTACTGAAATTGAGACATCAGTTGGACTCAATGATCTTAGAGGTTTTTTCCAACCTTAATGATTCTATGATTCTAAGCAATAATGGAGCATTGTCTTACTGTTTCCATTTGCAGAAGACACAAATGTTTTGATACAAAATGAAAATCTTAAGTGAGTGGCAGCAATATATTCATCTAGAGAAATACGTTACAGTTAATAACTTTTATACAAAGTATTTGTTTTATTATTAATAATTATTAACATTTTCTCATCCGTTCAGCTACTTTTTTCCAGTATGTGGTGATGATTCAAATCACGTAAGTTTGTATCTTTTGTTTACCTGAACTACTTTTCTAAGTAACCGGGCTTTTTCAATAATTTATCTGTAGAACACTTTAATCACCAATACCTCTATTCCCATGTCACATACTGTATCCTATTTTTATTTTTCAGTGGAATAAAAACATTTTAAATTAAAATTTGAAATTACTATAATCACTATATGTAGGTAAATTCAGTAATTATTAGTGTTTCTGTAAATAATTTGGCTCTGTGGTTCCTCAACACATAGCGGATGTTCACAATAGAGTTGTTCTATTTAAAGTACTATCTAATAATAGGAAAGTACTTGCTTTTTGTATCTTTTGTTTACCTGAACTACTTTTCTAAGTAACCGGGCTTTTTCAATAATTTATCTGTAGAACACTTTAATCACCAATACCTCTATTCCCATGTCACATACTGTATCCTATTTTTATTTTTCAGTGGAATAAAAACATTTTAAATTAAAATTTGAAATTACTATAATCACTATATGTAGGTAAATTCAGTAATTATTAGTGTTTCTGTAAATAATTTGGCTCTGTGGTTCCTCAACACATAGCGGATGTTCACAATAGAGTTGTTCTATTTCAGGTACTATCTAATAATAGGAAAGTACTTGCTTTCTATTAGGTAATTGTACCCGTTAATTAAACTCCACTTAATCGCAAAACATTCTATTTAAACCTTGTTGCGAAAAATATTTCTTGATGTATACATGACTTGTTTGGGTGAATAATTCAACTGCATATTGTTTATTAATAATTCACAGACAAGATGTTCCTGTAATTTCCCCAATAGCACTCTTAGCTGGTAGGCTCTACTGATTTCATGGCATTTTCCTCTTAAAGAGGCTGCTGCTCCGCTAGTGTAATTGGCAGAGCCCCATTGACTTCAGTGGAGCCTCAGCAATTCTTACCAGCATTTATTTGCATCATTAAAGGCATTTAAAAATCTGGTCTTGTAAAGAACAGATGATGTGACATTAAAAGAAAGTCAAGCCCATTGTTTCATGAAAAATCCTTTGAAAAGTCATCAGGGGAGGGAAAACTCCACTTTTTTGGGTTTTTCTCTCTCTTCTGTCATATGAGGGTCGGAGACTTGGTGCCAGGGACTCAAGCGCCCACATGCTGTTCGCATCCTTGGGGGTTCCTGTCCTCCTTCTGATGGCTCCCCTGACTCCTGCCACTGAAGCTGCCTGAGAGCAGCTGGGAAGACTGTTTGCCCAGCAGAAAGTTTCCTCCAAAGTAATGAGTGCATACATTCATTATCGCCCTATCAATAAGCTATAATCTAAATTACTGGTTTATCTAAATGTTTACCATTTTTAAGAACAAATTTGTTCACGACACTTTCCTACTCATTAAAACAGGAAAGTGATAAACAAAACTGTTTTCCTATTGAAAAAGTTGTTTCTAATTATTTATTTCTTCTTTCAGTGTTCCACTAATAAGGCTTGGTGATCTTTGACTTTCTGAATGTAGTTATCTTATTTAAAGTGGTGTATATGAAATGACTAATTTAAGCTGTAAAAAATTGAATATTAGCATTTTAATTTTAATGATTTTGTAATGTGCTGAAAAAAGGATCCACAGAATAATGCCAAGTAGAGCAAAAAGGTTTTCTGAGCACTCAATCATGCATGGGCAAAAATCCCAAAAACATTTTCCTAAAGCTAAGCACTTACCCACAATTATGTTTAGTTATCTTACTAATAGACTTAGTTCTCAATGAGTTGTAACTCCAGTTTTCCCTTTGAGCACATATCAATATATATGACTATAGTATACACAATACGTGCACCATCTAAGGTCATTCATTAGGCTTGACCTACGTTTGTGCTTACAAGAAATGGGCACATTTGTGGTGATGTAGCTGTAAAAGAATGATGGTTGCTAATAAAAAGTGAGAATCCAAAACCCCATATACTTTAGCACACTTAGAGAGAAGTTTCCTGAAGCAGAGTTCATTTGCAGTGCGAGTTACGACACTCCACCCTGTAATAAATGTCAGCACTACTGCAAGGATCATAGTTCAGCCTCATGATGTGGTAATGAGCCAGCATGGCACAAATATGAAAATAGTTTAAATAAATATCCAAAGTATTATGGTAGTGCAACAGAAACCATGATCAGATACACAATGTCCAGATTCAGAGGCACTCCCCGAAGAGCAAAAGAGTTTTTGTTGCTTAAAATGGCATAAAAAAAGGTAAATTGTCTGGCATGGGCATCATGCTTGTCTGATTTAAGAGCTGTTTAGCTCACTGTCTAAAAGGCTAGCTCCATTTTTTGCTCATGTGATCCACCCAGAGTGCAAGAAGCTATGAGAGATAAAAATCTTGCAGAGCTGTTAACACTATTTTATTTCAGAATTGATGCACAAGTCTGCCAAGTAGCACAAATGCTTAATACACTCAATTTGTGAAGGAGATTTTAATCTTCACAAGTACACAGCTTTTCACTTTCAGTCACTGGCTCTCCTGTGTGAGAAGGAGAAATATTCAGCAAGCCTGAGGACACTAAACAAACTTAAAGAAGCTTCCAGTGCTTGAGATGGGCACTAATGGATCTTGACGTTTGACTATGAAAGTACCTGGTATTCAAGTGTATAACTTGCATGTTTGGTTCAATAAATTGCCATTGGATGTAAGGCAAATAGCTTGACAAGACTGTAAAATGTCATAAGAAATGCAGTGGTTCTGAATGGTCAGGATTGAAATGCAGCTTGTGAGAGGAGTCAGGATTTGTCTCATGGCTGGGAAAGCTGGAGTGCAAAGGTAAAGAGCATTTTCCTCCTAACATCAGCCTCTTTTTGGTATTTGTGTGTGTATATATATATATATGCACAACCTCATCCATGTTCATATCTGTGTCATATGCCAGTTACACATTTTTGTTTCTTGTAGTAACTTCTGTTAGGCCAATAGCTACTGTTCTACAGAAAGAGGATAAAAATACACCACCACCATGAAGGAGAAAGAAAACTCGTGGAGAGAAAAAAACGTAAGGGGAGCACATTCAGTAAGTTCTGGGTTGAGATTTTAGTGGGTTTGAGGTTTTGTTTTTGAACTACTGTTGAATTCTGCTATAATCCAGTACAGATTTTTTTTTTTTTTCTTGGCTACTGGTTGCTATAAGAAAAATATTTTTCTTTAGGGTATTGCTAAATTAATATCAGTGGGTCTGTTCTTCAGCATCATTCCATTTGCCTTCCCTAATGGCCACATTCCCATCCTCTAATAGTGTGGTTTTTATATTTATGGGTTAGCTCATGACATTTCATACACTTTTCAGCTTTAGCATTTGGTTCATGGTTACGAGTTTGAGTGTGCATTCTGCATAATGGAGGAAGCTGGCTAGTGGGATGTGTGACCTTTGCAAACTTAAGAAAGGCCCCTGGCAAGGAATCTCTAATAAAAAGAATCTCCAAGCTCTGTAGGTTCATGAGCCCAAGGCGAGAGTCAGCACCATTTACTTATTGAAAGGCAAGGAACAAAATAGAGGCACACAGCAATACTGTGTGGGGATTGAAATGTAGTTTAAAAAAATAGCTGTTAAATTGGTTTTATTTGTGAGACTTATTGTATGAATATTGCATTGCTAAAAGATAGTCTCAACTCAGCAGTTCTTTCCATCTCTTCCTCTTTCTTTTTGTCATTTTACTTACTCTCTTCCTCTCTGAAATTTTCTGGTAGCATTTTTGGAAGTGATAAAAGCACTGGGTTGTGATGATGAGCTTTCTTATTTACTCAGTGGCCATATAACACGCCAGCCCAATTCAGGTTGACATTATAGGTAGGGACATTCACTCCACCTGATGCATGCTGAGAGTCATGTTCATGGCAGTGGTCTCTCTGCCTTCTGAGATCTCCCTGATCATATCGGTTTGCATTTGGGAATTGCTATTACTTATGGGTGTTTAAATTCACAAGGGGAATGGGTACTTCTGGGCAGAAGGCAGTAAAATTTTCGTGGGACTGTTTGCCAGTGAAAGGTTTGCAGCAGCTGTTGATTGAAAGCTCATCCAAAATCCAGTGAGGTCAGTGGACTGACTGTCAGTGACTTCAGTAGGATTTGGATAAAACCCATGGTGCATTTATCATAGCTAAAATAGCGAAAACAATGCATCAACCTCAAGGATCTTCCCTCTTCCTTTTAAGATAAATAATGCCATCTGTTGAGCTGTATACTGACAACGATGAAAGCATTTCTCAGATTACATTGGATTTAATGAACGTCATGTAATCAAAACAAAAAAACCTTCCTGAGAAAGCATTACAAGTAACAGGTAGAACTCTTAGAATCACAAGTGGTGGATGCTTATCCCATTATATTGCCAAGCTTCTCTAAAGTCAGTGCATTCAGAGCCAGACCTCTCTTAATTATCATCTCTTGACTGAAAATCAGTTGATTTGTGCTTTGGAGCATAGATCTAGTTTGACATGACGTAGCTGCAGCATTAAAAACCATAATGGAGTGCTTGCTAAACCAGGATACTTGTTCATGATGCTAGTGAATAGCAAAGGAGCTGCTGTTAGGATGTTTCATATATTGTGTAAGCTCTAGGGATAAAGCCTATTTAAATATCCATAGGTTATGCAGTGCTTTGCATTCCTGTTTCCTGGTGCATGACTGGGGATCTTGCCTGCTACCCAAGTGCAAATAAATATAATCATCATCGCTATCATCATGGATTTTCTGCTTAGCTTACCCAGTCCTCAGTTCTGAAATATGCTTGGACTTTAATGGCTCGCATAACAAATATGAAAAGTGGCTCTTAAGGCTGCAGATGCAATTCATTTGTAATATTGCTATTTAAGTTGCTCTATTTGTGCTTCATCGAACTGTTTCTTTGAAGGCATAAGTTGTTATGGCTGTTGTTATACGCATAACTCCAAAAAGCTTTGTGGAAATAATACAGATAAGCTAACACTCATACAAAAAAATCCAGTGTTTATAATAGCACAATAAAATTCATATTTATATTTCACATTTTACTTGTACATAGAGGATAGAATTGCTTTCATGCCAGACTTGGTACTTTAGGTGGGCTATCTTCACTCTTGCAGGGACAAAAAGCATTTTAATGGAAGCAGATACTGTTGTTCTCTTACAGGGGATTTGTTATATTAGTTTCAATTTAAAAAGAAAAGCAAGTGGAATGAGAAGTTCAGTGGTGAGACAGGAAACCTCTTTGTCTTTCTTTGAACGGTAGGCAAAATCACTGCAAACAATAATACCGACTCTCAGGAGCCGTTTACGGGCTCTGAGTTGCAGCTTAGTGCATGGAGCGGTGCGGGGTCAGGGCACCGGGGAGATGTGAAACAGAGGCACCGTCTGCTCGGGGGCACACACGTACAGCCGGAGCGGGCTCAGGCAGCTTTGCTTTGCGGCTCCTGCTGACACAAACCTCTGACACCAGGAGGAAGGCCAGGGAAAGGGCTGCTGCAGGGAGATGCCCGAGCCCAGCCCTGCGTATTCACACCATGCTGTGTGGATGCGTATCACCCGTTGGCCGGTAGCCTCTGCTTTTAGCCTTCTGGTGTTGCAACAAGACAAAGAGCATGGACCATCTTCTGCACCTCATGCCCACTGTCAGCCTGGTTAGTGCACTTGCACATCTCTGGAGCATCTCTTCAGCCTGGCAAGAGAGAGGCGATTGAACCTGCCTGGGAGGCATCTGGGAGACTGGTGTAGAAGAGAACGAGCAACACGGGCTCGCTCGCACTGGGTGGAAAGCGTGCCCTAAGCTTGACAACAAAGTACAAGTAAACCAGTTGCCAGCTGAAGCCCTTTGTGCATAATGTCATTATCAATAGAAAAAAAGTGAACACGTATTTGAATTGTGAAAGGTACATCATGTTCCAGAGATGATTAAAAATACATAATAAATACTTACCTGGAGGGGCTTGTAAGTGGAGGCCCTAGCAGGAGTGCATCAAGGGTCTTTATGCAAAATGATTTTATAATGGCTGAGGAATAAATTATTTATTAGTTCATCAAACATAAAGGAATAATTAATATTAGCATACATGATAATCTTTATTGTGGCACATAATTAGCAATCTCTGCTTCTATCTCAGTGCAGTTGCTGAGCACGACTGGTAGAGTAACAAGTATGATTTATAATAATATTACAAACCACACTTTTTCCTATAAAAATTAATGAATCCCAGTAGAGAGAAACAGTGAATTCATTTAACCAAGATTTCAGAGTCTGGTCCTAAAATATCAAATTGTGAGCCAGCTGTTTGTCTTGGAAAGGCTTGTGCCATTTGCCCCAAGTTGGACAGTGTCTGTGTAAGCATCACTACTGGATGGAGGGAAAGGTGGGAAGAGTATGTGTTTTCTCCCTGCCTTGATCTTTGGTTAGAAGGACTATTCCGGGGATAGAGGTGCTGCTTATCCACCGAGGGTTGTCTGAACCTCTCTGCTATGGTATGACTGCATGAAAGCAAATAAATTAATTCAGACTTGCATGCCCAGGCTTATCAGGAGTACCTCCAGGGCCTTGCCACTCTAGGATACGTTATGTTCAGCAGATGATCTCTTCTCTAATGTTGGTTGTCACTAGTGGTTTTGACTGTGATCTTGCAAGTGCTCAAGTTGTTTAAAACGAGAGGGATTGTTGCCTTGTCTGTGAATACTGATTACTCAGGCTGGAAAAAGAGAGGAATTTCCATTAGCTTCTGGCAAAGGGTGGGTGTTAGTGCTGCTCTGTAAAGACTTCTATTTACAGGGCAGAGGGGAAGCTCTGTGCATGTGGTGTCCCATTTGTACAGGATAAATCTGATGGAGCGAGGCTTTGTGGAGCAATGAAAATACTGAAACGCAGAGGGTCGAGTTGTGCACCTACTCCATGTAGGCACTTGGGAGCAGAGAAGACCAATTTGCGGCTCAGGAGTTGTGGGTGGTCCCAAAGCAGACCACACAGGAGAGGTAAGAGAGGCTAAATTATGAATACGTTGCTGACAAGCTCTTTGCCAACCTTAAAACACTCGTTGTCCGTGAACCAGCACAGCACATACCTGCTCTGCATCCCACATCCTTCACATCTATAGTGGGTTTCAGTTTATGTGCTATAATAAGACATTCAAATTAAGTATTAATTAACTGACTTCATGGTCAAGCTACTAATTATGCACAGCAAATAATGTCTTAGTACTGATAAAGCAATATTGTTTATTTTACTTGGGTCAATTGTGATTAAGCCCATAGAAAGACCTGGATAAATAATTTGGGGGTTTTGGTCTTTTTAAATGCATTATACTCCCTTTTGAAAATGCAGCAAAACAAATGCTTAAGTGCTTTCCTGAACCAGGGCTTATGTCAGTTGATTAGACTTTTCAAATATTCTGAATTGCTTAAAATGTTTCAACATATTTAGGAGTGTAAATATAGCATAAATAAATAATGCAGATTATTAGAAAATATGGCACATCCTAATATGCTTACCATCATTAGGGAAAATGGTACAAGATAATTAGAAATTCACAAAGAGTATATACAATTAATGTTATCTGCTTACAACTCATTAATAATTAGGTTTCAGATGCGCTACTCCTTATAGTACTTATTGTGCTTTCATTGGTCTTTTTAAATGCATTATACTCCCTTTTGAAAATGCAGCAAAACAAATGCTTAAGTGCTTTCCTGAACCAGGGCTTATGTCAGTTGATTAGACTTTTCAAATATTCTGAATTGCTTAAAATGTTTCAACATATTTAGGAGTGTAAATATAGCATAAATAAATAATGCAGATTATTAGAAAATATGGCACATCCTAATATGCTTACCATCATTAGGGAAAATGGTACAAGATAATTAGAAATTCACAAAGAGTATATACAATTAATGTTATCTGCTTACAACTCATTAATAATTAGGTTTCAGATGCGCTACTCCTTATAGTACTTATTGGTGCTTTCATTTTTTCTGAAAATAATAATTGAGATAAAATTTTAAAAAATTAAATAGGGCAATATTTACCTTCAGATTTAAAATTTAGGACTTGTGATACTCAGCAATGTTTTCTGACTGTTTCTCATCTAGAGCAAAGTCTTTAGGTGTATTCACTTCCAGCATCTTCATCTTTTTGGTAGGGTTTGTCTGTGCATTCAGCATTTGCTCGCACAAGGGTATCCTCTTGGTCCAGGCATGGGACTCAGAAAGCCAAGCCAGCTCAGAAAGTTCATGGGGTGTAGCTTCTTCCACTTGTGCTTGAAAAGAAATATCTTTCATCATGAGATGGAGACAACAGGGTCTTTCCCTTTTCCAAAAACACCAATGAAATTTAGTTCACCACACTGAATTCTGCACCCAGTCCCTCTGATGTTGGGTTTGTGGTCATAGTATTAGATGCTGTGTGCATCAGTTAATCTGCTGCATTTTGGAAATTAATTGGTTTTTGACTATTGGTTATGCTTACTGTCAGTACTACAAGACAAAAAAAGATGAATAGCAATGTAATTCATCTCATTTACTGGGAGTGTATGGGGAACCCAAACTGAAGTACTTTACATAAAGGCTAATATATATTTGGAATATATATGTTCTATACACCCATATATATTTTTAGAAAAAACAGGCCTTAGGTCCAGCCTGCACCTGATGGAAAAATTTTCACTGATTTCAGAACCTTTGAAGGAGAACTTAAGTGAATTTAGGAAGATATTAACTTTGTTTCGGAGATGGATGGGATTAAGAGGTCAAACTGGAAAGTAACAAAGCAGAATATAGCCTGAACCTGACAGACCAATCAGTTGTTTCCATAGATTTTTAAGCAAGAAACTGCCATTATAAACATCTTTTCTGACCTCCTGTGTATTGCAAGCCAGGAAATTTAATCCATGATTCCTGCATTAGAGGAAACTGCTCTGCTCTATTTCATAAAATGTTTGCCTTGTTTGTTTTGTTGGGTAATATTTTACTTTCTCAGGGTGTAGAATATCAGCCATTAGAAAGCCAATTTTGGCTCAGTTTGCTGTAGATTTGTTTTAAACATTTTTATATATACTGTATAAATAAAGGCTTCATAAAACAAAACCTACTGAAAACAGCATAGCCACTGCATAAATCCATTTCCATCACTGCACAATGCTTGTCTATTTTTTTTCTCTCTTCAGATTACAGAGAGCTCTTTCTGTTTGCTCAAGAGCCTGCTCCCACTTGGTCCCCTCCTATGCCTGGTTTTACCCTAAATCCAAGATTAAAATCCTCACTGTAGTGAAATGTTCACAAGAGGTACATCACCATTATTAGTGAAGGAATGCCACAAAACGAAGGTAAGGGTCACTTGCAAAAGAGATGCTTTTTTGGAAAGCCACCTCCAGCTCAGGAAACTGGAGGTAGGAGGTTGGATTCTTGGCCAAAAGGTAAGTCAGAGGGTGAAGTAAGCAGGAGAAATTGCTGAGGAAGGTGCTTTGTAGGGACTATTACATCTTCACATTCATTATTAACACAGAAGCGTGCCTCCCACATTGAGAAAATCTATATGTTTCTGCACACTTTCAGTGACTGTATTTATCTTCCCCCATTTGACTGATGCGCAACAAGAGATGCACAATCTCAGAGAGGAATTTAAGCAATTACAATATTTTATTCAGTCACACTATGTATTTTTAGATGTAAAGAAATCTGAATTTTCTATGAAGATTTAAACATAGATTGTACACAATATATTCAGATCTCTGAATATAATAAAATGTAGTCAAACATGAAAGACAAAGATTCAATAAATTAAAATGCATTGCCCTGTAAACACTTGCTTCCTGCAGAGGCTGTTTTAAGCATTTGGTGATTTTGTTGGTTGTTGACATCAGTATATCCATATGTTTTGCATGTGGCATGAGCACAGGATACAGAGCTCCTGCTGCCAGGCCCTGGAGAGGATCAGCTGCCGTCATCCTGCAGGTGACCCTCGTGTGGGACTGAGACACTACACGTGTGCAGGGCTCAATGGTGACATTTTGTGTTGCAGAAAGGGAGCTTATTTTAAAAATTGCTTTAGGTTTTCACCTTGTAATAGCATCCTTTAGACTATATGTCAATATTTTGTTTGTCATGACAGCAGCAATCCTGGCTGAATTATTTAGATGAAAAACATGTAAAGTTATGTTTGGAGAAATGGTGTATGATATGTTGCCAACAAGTTAAAAAAATTTGTCTTCCTGTGATAAATGCCTCAGCTTCTTTCTTCATTTCATAGCTGCAACAAAGTCACTTTTGTAAATAATAGAATTCCTCTGCCATTTTGCAGGTATAATAAAGTATTGCTTTAGTCTTTAACTTCTGTTTCAAATGCTCAGTCTGCTTTAAAACTTTTGCAGTTTTGAAATAACACCGCCTCTTGTGGCACTATCAGCTAGACTACTTAACTGCTGTGTTGAAACATCGTGTTTTATGTAATCTGAGTTGTGCTGCCCAAATTCATGGAAACACTTTGTTCTGTGGCATTTTTGCAGTCACTGCTTTATCTTAATTATAATAATAAGTAATTTGCAAAATGTATTGAAGTTGAAAAATAAACAAAGTGAAAAGAAAAATCTCAGATAAATACATTACCAGAAAGACATATTATTGATTTCATTATCAAACATTAATTATTTTGGATTTTTAAGCTTTTCAGCCAAAGCAATGTATCTAATTAAAAAATAAGTATTTTTTTTAAAAAAAGACAATTACCATTCTGATCCCGCAAGGAAAAAATGAAAATGCTAGAAAACATGAGTTTGTTTCATTTGGACTAGACCAACTAAATACAGAGTAAGAACTTAAAAACCCTAAGAAATGTTGTAATTCAGTGGTAATATTTTTCAGTCCGTGCCACTTTAGCACCAGGTCAGCAGCCAGCTTTCCAGTGGCAGCACGCGGGGTCTCTGCACTCCTGAGCCCCGATGCAGAATGCTGTTTGCAGAAGATGCTCAACATCTTTCAGATCCAGCATGGTGTTTGTACAAGGATCTGCTCTGCATCCATGGGGCCCCTCTCAGAGAGTTTTGCAACTATACATCAACTTTTACAGCTCTTTAGTGCATATAAATACACATAACTACGCCCTCACCCAGTCTGGGAGTCTTTCCTATACATCCCTAACTAAATATCCTCCTGAAATGCTTCATACTTACAAGCTGATGAGGTGTTATTCTTTTGGTTATTATAACACCGTTCAGACATCCATGGTAGCTGGGGTTGCATATGCAAAGTAATTTCTCGTAGAGGCAGTAGATCCTTTTGAACAGTTTGGAAGTATAATATAACCTTTTAATGCACAAAACATAAAATTCTTCTTCAAAAAAGACGTTAAACAATATATTTATGTTATATCTCACTTTTTTTTCTTTCCTGTAAATGGGGAAGTACTTGTTATAGGCTACGACATCTTACCTTTTGTGCATAACAGAATTAATTGACTTGGGAATTCCCAGGCAGCTGTGTTTGCATTACCACAGACTGGATAATATACAAATTTGCTGGTGTTAAATTATGTACAGAGGTCACTTAAACCATAGAGTTTTATGAAAAATCCAAAAATAGATGACCAGTGCCATGTGGGAGGGCTGGCAGAGGAATCTCACAGTATTTTCTTAGAGTATCTAGTAGCTCAATGTTTTGTTTTCTATTTTTTAATAGATTTTCCTCTGGAAGCAGTTTTTGCATAATGAAACTGGAAAATATCTGAAATGACATTTTGAGATTTTAAAAGTACATTTCTAAGAATCTTCATTGTTTTGAAAGAGGTGAGCCCTAAATAGAAAGACCAACTTGACGCAGAGGAACTCTGGTATTGACATCAGAGGGAGCAAAGGGGGAGCAGCGAGTGCTGTGTTGCATGCCATGTTACTAGCATCACCGATTAAAACTACTGGTGTGGCAAAGCCAACAATAAAAAGGAAAAGGTCTGTCCAGTTTCCCAAATCTGAATCTATAAATTTAGCAGAACAATTACGCTGAGTTCTTCTCTGTGTGAAATACTTGAAAAATACAAACACTGAAAAAACACCGCTCTAAAGAAAGTCAGGAACAGTTCCATTTTTGAGAGAGGTTATATTTCAGCATAAAATCCAGCAAGTGGGAGTAAAAATCATTACCTGAGGGGTACCTAAGGATATTGGATGGCTCAGGAACTCAAACGCAATCCGTGTGCTGGTTTTGCTATGCTGCATTTTCCAATCAAAACACACTGGCATTTCAAATATCTACTGTTTGAACTTTTGGGGTTTTTTTGGTTTTGTTTTTCTGTAGAGGAGCTAAACAAGAGATACCAGAGGGAAAAAGAAGGATGGCAGCTCTTACACAGACACTGTAGATGCAGACATCTGTGGGTTATGAAGGTGGAGGATAAGTGTCCACGTGTCTTTCAACATATTTACTTCTTAAAACATCTGTCTTCACACAAGGCTCATGGGGCAGAGGCATTTTTTAGCACTTCAGTGTACCCTAACCTTACCTAAGCAGTTGGCATTGTCAGTGACGTGCTTACTTATTCTGCTGTTGCATCCCTCTCCTTTCAGGTCTCCACTGCTATTTGCTGAGAGCATTTCTGAAGTGTGACAAATCATCGCTACACGTATATTTTAAAAGACAGTTTTCTACTCTTTTTGGAGACCATAAATGAGAGAGAAACATGAATGCCCCAAATCTGAGTGCTCCTTGACTTTGCAGTCTATAGATCCATAGTCTTTCCTGAGGAATTAATTCTTATTCAGTCCTATGTATTGCAGCAAAGAACTCTATGGGATGCTGTCAGGCTGTCAAGGTTGGGAAAAGCTGCTTTAGTAACCAGAAGGTGATTAAATTTGTATGAAACTGGTTGGAGAATATCATGGTACCTTACATCCCTGAGTCTGTGCTCCTGACCACAGAGGGTCTGTTTTGGTGCTGGGTAGGAAGTGGTGACTTGGTGGCTCCAAGCTGAGGCCATGGGGCTGAGCAGGGCACGAACAGCTAAGATCTTTTCTAATGGTTTTGTGATGGGTGTGAGCACCCACAAACCAGGGCAATAAACCAGAACTGCAGGTGCATTTATAAGGAGGCACTTAAAGGTCTAGGGGACCTTACCTGAAGAAAGCTGGGGAGGCCCCAACAGGTCAGGAAAGTTTAAGCCTGGCTGACACAATGAAATACTCAAGGAAGGACGAGCTCTGAGTGATTTATTTGTGGCTTATGTTTCCAGGTGAGTTGATAAAAATTCATTTCAGTTAGTTTGCATCTGTTGAGTATTGTCTGTGTGTCTTTATGGCCGGAATGATGTTTTGGTCATGTCTTGGTGATGCTAGCAGAGCTTAAAGCTTCTTATGTTCATGAATTAGAAGAATCAATCTCTTCAAACACATTTTAAATTGATCTTTGATTGGACCACATGGCTTTTTGGTAAGGTACCCTAGTATTAGTCAATTTGACTTGGAAAGATGATGATTCAAATTAAAATTGAAAGATGACCTATATTGAGCAGCGGGAGAGTGTTTTTTTTTTTTTTTTTTTTATTAGTGTGCCGCTCTGTTTGTGTAGTCCTTGCTGTGAATACTAATGTTTGCGCCCAGGGCTGTGTCCAGAATTGCTAACTCGGGCATTTGCATTAACGATCTGTGGCCTGTAATATCACTTTAATCCTGGCTTCAAATTACTCAGAATCTATAATACAAAATGCTTCTATATCCTCTGCTTATAAGAACTTATTTATATCTAACCTACTTACACAGAGCTGCCTGCTAGTTTGAAGGGTCTGACTTTACTGCATCACTTGACTTTTCTGTTTTAATAGTAGTTTGAATTTAGCATGAAGATCTTGAAAAAGTATGGTTGAGATTAAGGTCCTGAATTCCCAAGGGAAGGGGTTGTATTCAGGCACCCAGATTGCAAGGGTGGCTTCTTTGTGACCTCTTAGATGCCAAGTATCTTCTGGTTTCAGTCTCTCTCTCACATGCAGTTTTATGACCAAACCTCATTTTTAAATACAGCAGATTTTAGCCAATAATTAAATTTTCATGGCTAAATTATAACTAGCCATTTTCCCCTTATCCCCTGCCAAAGAAGATTTGTAATGGGAAAACTGACAAGTCAGGACACTTATAAATTTATATCTGAAAGCTCCATTGTGTCAGCTTCTTCAGAGCCGTCTTAATGTGATTGCCTTGTCAGCTGCATCAATAATAGAGGGCGAAGATCAATCTGTAATGAAGGGAGATGAGATAATTTTTCTAAGCGTAGAATTGCGATTCTTCCCCAGTAACTGGAAGCTGCAATTATGGTGGTCATGCTGGATATTGGTCTTTGAATGCCTTGTAGACCTGTAGTTTGGAATAGCCAATGATAAATAAAATTAAACCACCATAGCAACAAACTGCTCATGAAGGTTTGCAGAAAAGTAGGTCATATCTTCAGGTTTTAGAATATAGTTTAGATCTCTAAAGTACAAAATACAGCATTTGCCTTTGTTTCATTGTTACTAAGCCTTTTGTTGTATTTTTCCACATGCAAAAATTAATTTATCTGAAGAGCTGTAGGTGAAAAGAGGAGAAGCAAGAGCACTGCCAGCCTCAGGTGGCTGCAGCGAGAAGTGTTAACTAGGGGCACGAGGGTCTCTGTTGCGACAGCCACTTGGGTGGCTGTGTTGTGGG